>NC_081411.1:95157639-95217262 GCF_030272615.1 Cryptomeria japonica | reverse complement strand
GATGCTTTTGAGAGACATTTTAGAAGCTTTTGAATTGTTAGTTTCATATCTTCACTTTATTTCCTTTGCAAAATAATGACTAGATTATTGTCATTAAGCACACGATAGTTCATTAGCTCCATATTTCTCATAAGAAGAGTGTGTAATGGGACAAAATTATTTCCATGTGTATTAGAAAAGCTAAAAAGATTGCAATGTATTTGCAAAAGGACTCTCTCATTTTGAAGTCTACTAAAGCTTACAATATTTTTCACATAATAAAATTTCAATTGCTTCTAAAACTCCAAATATAGTCGTTTCAATAGAAGATTATAATAAAGTTTATTCACTTGTGATATATTTGATCAATCATCATATATATATATATATATATATATATATATATAAACATGCACCAAATTTAAAGAAATGTTGAACTTAAATACAGGAGATACAATTAGAAGCGTGGTAACCATTCACCTTAATGGTTTAGTGTACAAAATCATACACATTCTATAATACAATATATAAATTTACTAAAAACTAAAATATGTGTTTCCAATGTAAGAGTTGAACCAAATTTCTTTAAATGTTAAATGTATCTACAATTTTTTATATATATATTCTAAATGACTACCATAACATGATGATGATGTAAGAACTAAAAATTCTCTGAATAATTTCATAAAAAAAATTCACAACACTTGTTCATAAGATAAGGCACATAGGCCATTTCACTACATAAGACAAAGTCTTAGAGTATGATTAAATGATAAGGTTATTGGGGTCACTTTTATAGTGTTGAAACATAATATTTCTTTAAAATAAATATTCAAAGCATATGTCATATTAAACTTTTAACCCTCCAAATCTAAAATAATATTTAAAACAAAAATATATATAGAATTAGGAAAATTCATTTTTACAATATTATTTCAATATAAATTTTATCAAAAATAAATGAACATGAATTTAAGTAGATTTTTAAAAGTTCATTAATTTAAACCTAACTCATACCATGATGCAATGACAAACTAGAAATACCTTCAAATCTCATCCATGATATTTAATATATAAAAAGTTTAGGATACTTTAAAATTATTGAAGAGAATATTTGTGCATATATTCTTTTACTTCAAATTTTATACACAAGTTCTTAGGAAAGCTATGGAGATTGAAAGTGACACCTAAATCAAACACATATTATAAAACTATAATTTCAAATATGCATTCATCGATAGTCATACGCTCCATTAAATATATTATTTAAGTATATTAAAAGAAGATGTTGTGACATCCTGACAATACTATATTCACATTCATCAACTGTACTTGATCAAAATTCTATAAAGCTTATTTATGAAATCTATTTTAACTTGTTCAACCATTGAATTTTATTTGCGAAAATGCATTTTGTGAGTTCAATACACTATTTACCACTCATAATAGTTGGAACAAACTATGTGGCCTCCAGATATATTATTTTTTGAGTTATATGTAGAGTAGTATAATACCTTAGTGATACTAGTAAGTGGAACTAGTTATTTGACCAATGTTGAGCTGGTAGTCATGAGTGCTTAACCCTATCATCTTCATAAAAATGAATTGATATACTAGATCAATCTCACCATGGAAACTAGAACACTACAATCCCTAAGATGATGCAGGAAATCTATGGGTACTACAATTGTATAGTTAAGGGGACAAATGGAATGATATTCAATTATAATGGGGTAATGTATATAGCCTACTAGATAAGATTATAGGTGTTTGCTTGGAAAAATTTTATGATATTTGAGAGACTTTCCATTTTACGCTTATGATAACCCTTGGGAATGTGCCATGTTTATTTGACAAGTTAACAAATTAATTTAAATTTATGACACAAGTTCAACATCTAACACTTGTTTATTGTACCTTTTTGTTATAATATTTAAGAATTTTCCAAATGTTACAACATTGCGACTTCTTAGGGAAACTTGTTATTCTATCTTTGAATTCTTGTATGCTATTATATTGCACCTCATATAGACCATGGAATAATATATCCCCATGGGGATTTATCATCTCTCAAGATTATAAAGAAGAGAAAAATACCTAAACTAAACCTAATCATAGAAGGCCATGTGTATAAATCATAGGGCTTTTTTACTTGTAAAATTTTGAGGTGAACTGAATCTACTACTTTTAATGAAAGAACCACTATACTTTTGGTCACTCTTAGGGCTTATTTCACTTATGGAATAAAAGGAACTAAAAAGTGCATCCATAAAGTATCTAGTGACCGATAAAATTTTCAAACATTCATTTTAGAAATTTTAAATTTGAAAAGGACAAGCATGCCCTTAAATATTGTGAAAAGGAGACATGGTCATCTACCAACCATCATCATTGGGTAGATTAATCCTTTCTAGTAAGCTATGTTTGAAACCTAGGTCTAATGTGTATTCATATAAAACTTATTATGAGTGTGAGCTATAAATTCACACCAATGTACCTAGGTTGGTCAAAAGTTTAACAATACCTATATGTGGGTTAAAGTATTGCAATACAAAACCACAAAAGGTGGAAATATGCTTAATGATATCTTGTCAAAGAGGGTTAAGAAATACCTTAGGGATCCTATTTTTTTGCTGATGTAAAACATTATTTCAATTGAATTGGAAATGCAAAATGACTAGAATCTAATCTTGTGCCAATGAACAAATAAACTGCTAAAAATATTTGATGAAGAAACAAAAACTACATAGCTAGCACATAAATGAAATGAGAATTCATAGATACATCTATGGCTGAGATGCATTATGAAATTGATTGGTCAAGGTCTCCAAGAATGTTCATGTGTATTGATGAAATGAAAATTCAGAGATACATCGGTGTATTCATGGTCAAGGTATCTTAAGTTGTTGGATTTTGTTATGCGGTCGAAAGTTGTTCTTCTTGTTGGCTTCGTCCTGGTGGTTATGGGTGCCACTTCAAAACCCATCCCTTTAGGTTGTGGAAGCCTAGTTTTTTCTTGAGGAAGACTATTTTCTGGTTGTTGGATCTATGCTTTCCAATTCTTTTTTGTCTTCTCCTATAGAGGTGGAGATTTCAGTGATGCTTGTTTGCTTGGATGCTATTATTTTAAGACCTCTATTTCAGCTCAAGGTGGTTGAGGGAGCCACTTCAAAAACTAGTTATAAGGTTAGGGAAGGCTTTCAAAATCCCCTTATTTATTTTCATTATGTCTAATCTCATATGGTTGGAAGTTGATAATTTTCAAGGGCCTAGTTTATATTGTGGTTTTTTTTTGTTATGACCTAGACTAGCTTTTTCTTGTCTGGAGTCTTTATCTTAGGTTAAGGGAGCCAGGAACATCCCTGTTGTTTGGTCGAGGGTACCTTCTAACCCTCATCACTTATTCTTAAGGTTGAGGTTGTAACTTAGTTAGTGTGGCTAACTTTTTTTATATGTATCATATCCTAAGTGTCTGGCTGGCTCTTTTTTCCTATGGAAGTGCTTGTGTTTGGCTGTCTCTTTCTGCCTATGGCAGTGCTGGTGTTTAGTTGGCTTTTGTCAACTCAGCTGTGTTGGGGCTGCTGGTTTTTATGGTTTGTTTTCTATGGTAACGATGTACTGTGAGTTCTAGATCCTAGTAAAATATGAGGGTTTTAGGTCCCTTCAAAACTTGTTGTAAGGGGTTTTTGGTCCCCTCAAAACCTATTTTTCCCATTATTAAAAGCACATTTATATTTATAGCTTATCAAAAAGCATTGTTTGTGTCATTCATATGTAGTTCAACATGAAAGTAAAAGCTAGGTTCGCCGCTATTGATATACAACGCAAAATGATGACTACCTCTTATCCACTATAAGTTACTGATATGTTAACAATATAATATGTTTATAGAAAAAATTATCATAGTATAGAATAAACAAAATAAATACCAGTCTAGTTTTACTCTATGATTAATCTTGGCCTCCATCCAATGGTTCCTTGGGCTCATAAATGTCATGATTATCTTTTGGTGGGAAACAATCCATAGGGTTCCTCGTTGCCTTTTCTTCCTTGAACCTCCTAGGCAGCCATGTTTCTGTCTAGATGAAGAAGCTCCACTTGAGCTTGGAGACGTCATCTCATTTGGTCCTCATTTCTCTAATTCCTATCCATTCTCCTATTGTTCACATGCCACCAAATATTTTTTAGTCTCATGCATTACAATTTTCACTGAGGCACAACATACCTCTTTATTGCAATTTGCACTCCATAAAAGGTACGAACTTAGAGGAGGTCAAAATTCATTAACATGGAGCCAAGGCCCATTCAGACATACACATTGTAATCCATTATGCATCATCCTTAGGAGGATATCAAGCCCTCCACACCATTCCTCTTGAATACGCTCATAGACAGTCCATTCCATCTTCTTTTTGTCTTCAAGCTTGATACACCAAGTCACAAACATAAATGTAATGTTAATATTTGTGTGATATTTGAATTGAGACCAAAGATATTCTTCCCCAAGAATGATCTTGACTCAGGTGATGAAATCCTTAGCATTAAATCAGAATATGTTCATGAACCTCTCATCTGAGATTTGCCCCAAAACACCACCATTAGTTTCGCATCTTGCAAAGAAATTTTTGGTTCCATTTCAGTCATGAGCAAGGATGCTTTAGAAGCAGGTATACTTTGATGAAATGTTTCCTTCTCATCTCATGGCTTCACTCCTTAAAACCTTATATTGTGTTGCAAGCCAAACACCCTTCCTAATATCATCAACTTGGCTATCGAGATATTAATGCAAGTGGCCTTTTGAATTGGTAGTGCACAGTGGATTTGACATTGTTTCAACTCAATATTTCCTTCCTCTGTAACTTTGTCTGACAAAAGGGGTTCATTATCAATAGGATTTATTATTACCGAAGTTTTGTGAGGTGTATCTTCATAAGGTATATCTTCAACTATAACTTCATCTTTACCAGGATGCTTAGTTTGAGTGGTTCTCTTTATCGGGGAAACACCAATATCAATAGTTTCAATGGTTGATTTGTGTTCAATTGGTTGCTCTACATCCTTTGTCAAATTAGGAACATCTGACACAACATTACCGATGATATCATCAACTGAGAAAACATCAAAACCTTTAGTAGAGTCTTTGTCTTTACCTTTCCCTTTGTCAAGGGCAGTTGCACCTTGGTCCTGTTTTGTTCTGCTTGCTATTTCATCTTCATCTTCCTTTTGTTGGCTCAAGACTATTTTCCATAAGGAAACACCCTCATCATGAATATCTTGGAGATCTCCTATGTGCACTCTCCCTATCATGTTCCTTATTTTAAAGCGTTGAATACATGCTTCTGCCAGTATAAATGCTTGATTATAATCAGGCTCATGTTGCACTTCCATGAGTGATTTTATCCTATGCTCTTTCTCAATAGTTAAAGTTGTTTTCCATCTTCCTTCAATTTGATTTTGCAAGTCTGATGGAACTATTCCATATAGTTCACTGGGAGTTTTGGAGAACATATGCATGTTCAACATAAGTGCGTCTTTATTATTTCTTTTTTCCTCCTCATTGCAGAGGGGATATTTTCTGCCAACACTAGGTAGACCTCCAAACTCGTTGATCCCATGAACCAATTCATGAACAATTGGAAGTACATTTCTACCACTTCTTCTGATTTATTTCATTTCCACATTAGATTTGGTGTCATTGTTATCACCCTCATTTTCATCATTCTTGGGCTTCTTATTAGCCTTTGTTTCAATTGTCCCTTCATGCTTTTTCTTTCTTGCATATGTTACTCTTACCGGTCTATCTTTACTTGGGGAAGATGCAGGAATATCTGAGTCCTTTTCTTTTGTGTATGCTATTGACTTGCTGGATGCAGTACCCTTGGGTTTTTCCTTTGATATTTTCTTCTTTTGTCTTGTTTGTTTTTTAACTTTGTTTCATTTGATTCATGTTTTTCACTAGTACCAGTGGAAGCAACGACACCAAATACTTCACCTCCATACTTTTTGTCTAGGGTATCAATCATTTTCCTTACTCTCCTTTGTATGATTAGCTCCTTGAGTTCCTATTTTATTTTGGAGCTTGCCTCCTCATAAGTTCCAAATTTCTTTTCTTTTATGTTTACCGGTTTAGACAGTAACATGTTTTCATACACTTTAGTAATGTCTACCCCAACCTCATAACCCATAGCAGGTACCCAAAATGTTCTAGGTTAGACCACTTGAATGATGCAACAATCAGTGTCAACAACAAAATAAATGTTGTTCTTATACTTTTGAACTATGCTGGTTGGGATTCTTTCTATTTTGTGAATTCTGATTTGGAATTCTTTAAAATATCCCCACATTGTTTCCCCAAACTTATCACCTAAATCCTTAATCATTTCACCTATCTGAACCATGATAGGTTTATCCTCAGACCACAGAACATTGCCCTTAGCAGGAAAGAAATATTGCACATAGAAGAATTTATTCTTTCATGCTTAAAAATCATTAATGCAGAAATAGGAAATAAGGACGAATCACCAAATCCTTAACTATCAAAGAAATTTTAAACATAAACCAATATAAATTAACACAAGATAAGAATAAATTCAAATAAATGTGAAACTCCCTCATCCTGCATCGTGGCTTCCATTGCGCTTCTCCAAATTGTTCTTGTAGGTGGCTCTTAGGTATTGCACTAGGATTTCTACATAGATTAGACAATTGTTTCAAGACTATGATTCTTTGATTCTCAAAATCTAGGTTGAAAGAAAATGATGTTGAATTTATAGTTTTTCAACACAAAGGGGGTGAGAAATAGAACACAAGAGTTGATTGATAGATAGCTGATTTAGATTGACTAGTTAAGAGATTTGATTGATTTGTTAACTAAGATTGATTGAGTAGGTAAGTAGATTGACTGGAGAGTGAACTCAATAGATGGATTATTAAACTCATTTGATTGATTAGTGAACTGAATAGACTAGGGAGATGACTGAATTCATGTATTAGAAGACTGAATTCATGGATAAGAACACTGAGTTGATGGATTAGTCATAAAAAACTGATTTTGATTTAAAAATGATGATTGATGAGTTAACTGAGTTAGCTAATTAGGCAACTGATTTGATCATCAGTTTTGATTTAGCATGTATTGCTGGAATTTGAAATTGAATTTGATTTTCATTTTCAATTTGAATTTGAATTTGGTCATTCGAATGCTGAAATGCACATGAAAATTTGTAAATATTTTATCTCTATGAAGCATATTTAGCTTAGATTTGTAAATTGTACTTGAGATGCACAAATATTTTAGCTTTGGGATAATTTGTAGGCACAATTGGTTTATACTTTAATATCTTATTATTTTCCTTTTCTACAGGCACTTTAACTAGATATACATGCATTAGGGATGATTTAAGTTAAGACTTGACAAAACAAAATTCCTAGGGAAATTGCATCTAATGTGCTAAGGGTCAAAATAATTTTTATAATTTATTTTAAACCTTTTGACAATCATGTATGAAAATAAATTGACATTTACCTTTTAAATACCATTTTCTCTATATGCATTATTGCCTTAGATATCTTGCATTGAAAAATATTTCAAACCTTAAAATCCTTCATAATTATTTTTTTGAGCTCTTGGTGTATTTTTCTCTCCTATCTACTATTTTGTGCAGATTGTATTAAAGGTAAAGTAAAAAAGATATTTATTAGAGATAATATTATCTTTTTTCTTTCTCCTATCTACTATTTTGTTTTGATTTGTTAAAGTAGGATAGACCCCAACCTCTACGTAATATCCAACTAGGAAGATGAGTAGGAGGAACTCACAAGTAGTGAGACCCCCAATACTAAAAAAAGAGAAGACTTCTTTTTGAAAGTGAAGCTTTTGACTAAGCAACAAACTAGTGGGACCAAAAGTCTCAAACCCACAACTTTGCATTCCCTAAACAATGAGGTTTAGGAAGGACTCCCAAGCCATTAACCAAATAAAAACCCTTGTACTAGAAACAATGTACACAAGGAAATAGAAAACTAACAACAAATTTTTAAAGGCTTCCTACAACCTTGTAACTATAGGATCACCTACCCATTCGAAAGGACCACAAAATAGCATGGCCGGGGAATATACTACAATGAAAAATATCAAAGGGTTTTGAAAGGAATACCTAAACCTTTTCATGGTAGACAACCCTATCAACAAGTCATGTTGAACCGCCTCAATAGGTCCATAGTCAACAGAATCACTTACCCCAACCAAATAACTATATCTAAAGAGGATGCATGCATCCTTAGAAACTTGCTCAACAATAGAAACCCATAAATTCTCATGAATGTAGCAGAGAAGAATAACAGATAGCAAGAAGCTAGAAAAGACCCATCCCAATAGGGCCCTCAAGAAGAGTAGAAACATCAATGTAATTGGAACAGATCCTCATCATGATATAAACACAAAATAAATTACCCTAGATCCCCATTAAATAAGAAAAGATCTCATCAAGAAAGGAGTGGGAGTGAGAAAACATGAAGGCCCCAAAACCACCGCATAGCCCAAGCAACTGATACCACCAACCAAACTAAGGTTCATAGCCCATAATGAAAGTCAATAGAAAAAAAGACTTTTGTCTAGTTCTGATACAAGATATGCAAACCCATGAGATAGGAGAACACATGGTCAAAAAATTGTAGAAGTTATCTTACCACATGAATCACCTACCCCCATTGCAGATGCTACACCAACAAACCATAAAACACCACCATCATAGGTCAAAACCTGCAATAGGGATGGGAAATAGGGGCACCAAAGGAAGTCATAGAAGAGATTCATCTGCATGCAACTTGTCAACAAAACAAGGCAAGGTAGCTATAGGAGTAATACGCAACTAAGAAATAATAGACCACACCATTGAACCCCAAATGAGGAGAGCTCATACAGAGCCATAAGGATGCCCCAACCATAGGATGGGGCTCTAGAAGCCCACACACTAGTAAGTCAAGGTAGAAGCCAAAAATAGGCAATAATGCAGTCCTTGAGCCAAACTAATAGGAATCCAACAAACCTCAAAGAAACATCTGCAATCCCACAAAAGAATAAAACGTGACAAAGGAAATGCCCTGTCAACCAGAAAACAAAATACAAAGCCCACAACCAAGTTGTATTAAAATACTAATTTGCATTTGCTATAAATAATGAGGAATTAAACATGCATGCTTGATCACATGATTCAAACCCAATTAATGCATGAATTATCATTTTTGAAATTTATCAAATTTAATTTTTCTATATTAATGTGGAATGAATAGAAAAATCCATTGCAAGGTTTTTATTAAATGTTTTCCAAATTTCTTATCTTCTATTATTACTTATAATGTTATTTGGTCAAGTATAACTTTTATGCTTTCATTAAATGATTTTTTAATAGGCAATACAATTGAACTATTGTTTAATACCATTTTATATACAGAAATATAATAATTATTTTAAAAATTAAATAATATGAAATTTGAAAACTAATTAATTTGTTTACAAAATCTAATTTATATTGATGAAATGTTAATAGCAGGAATGAATTCAATTCCTTAGGTCACCTATGTAAGAAGAACAATTCAAAAATAGTAGTCGTTCACCACAAAAGCAAAGGCGTAGAAAACAAACAACAATAAGAGGTGATTTTAATTAGGATGCAACCTTCTTTTGGCCTATTGGGTGAAGATTTCATTAATGTACATCAAAACAAATTATAGTTGTCAAATTTCGCATATGAGATGTCGTACATGCACGACAATGAAAATGCAAGTGGTAAAGTGTGAAGACCATGTTAAGTATTGACAAATGCAATGACTTCAAGAATAGACAGAAAAATGGGCACCTCATCTTCTTCTTTTAGATTTCATCTATTTTTAAGAAACTATTTATGATATTGCTATCAGAGTTCAATTATGTAGTTTATTGGGTCAAATTCAAAATAAACTGTTTATGATATTGCTATCAGAGTTCAATTGTGTAGTTTATTGGGTCAAATTAATTGATTCAAGTTTCCTGACTAATGATTCACAAGAACCCATAAATGATTCACTTATCAAGAAACTACTTTCTAGAAAAAAATATTTCACACAAAAAAAAATGAGAGAAATGTTGTGGAAAAAGGGAGGAAATTGTAATCTCAATCGACTTTTATTTTGTGGACAATGGAATAGCTCAGTTTCGTTAAATCCCCGAATTTAATAACCAAAATTATTTTGTATTACCCAGAACATGTTAATATGGATTTTACAAATTCTTCTTCAGCTCAAAGTGAAGTATGTGTACATCTATCTAAGTCTTCTGAGTAATTTAATTACCAACATTATTTTGTATTACCCAGAACATGTTAACATGGAATTTGGAAATTCTTCTTCAGCTCAAAGTGATCTATGTGTACGTCTATCGAAGTCTTCTGAGTAATAGAACCATTTAGTTAAGCTCTTATGAGTTGATGCAGCTGAACAACTAAGAAGCTAAGAAGAACATCTTGTAGGTTGCATGTCATCTAGATCTTGTTATTAGAATTGAAGGTGTGGGGCATTCTGCCTTTATAGGTGGGCCATGTGACAAAGGAAATGATGAACAAGATGCATTTAAGCATTCTTCTAGAACACTTGAGAAGGTCAAAATCCCTACGCATGTCCTTAACCAAAACACAATAACCTATCTCATGTGAAAAAGGGATGATATCAATCACCATGCATTTTAAAGGGCCAATTACTTTTTACTTAAGCATGTAACCATTTTTTAATAATTGCAAATCTAGTAAAATCATGCAGGTTATGGACTATTAGTATAAAAGTTATATATTCAATCAGAATAAGGAGGAAGATGAAAATAAGGAGGAAGTAAATAGAGAATAGTCTTATTGGGTACTTCTTATTAATCAATTAAATTTTTAATAATTATGTATCTTCAATTTTGTCTTGACTCAACAATGAGGAGAATGTGATAGTTTGTGTTAGCATTGTCATGTTTTAGTTTTTTCTTTCTAATAATTATGTATTAGTGTCAAGACTATTCATTTGTTTCGATGGATAATACTTACGAATGTTTAAAATCGTGCATTTTATGTTCTCTTTGTTTCCATGACTCAATGCTACACATTAAATAGTATATGCTGTTCTAAATTTATAATAGCATAATTTTTTATCTTTTGGCATATCACCCTATAATAGTTTCTTTTCTATTTTGACTATAGGTGAATTATTGAGAACAATAAAAGGAGCCCACTTCTAGAATATTCTAGTTGTAATTTTACAAATTAAATTCCACAATGTAAGTTTTATTATTATTGGTGTTAGTCCACGATTAAGAAAATATATCATTAAATTTTGGGCACACTTAATGGACCGATTACAAGTCAAAGTGTATCATAAAAAGACCAATAAAACTATCACTTGCACCTAGTATTCCAAATATTTTGGCTTCTCCATTGGTAACTACACCTAGAAGGATAACAACATAACCTAATCCACTATCCCCTTAGATGGTTACACAAGAAATTATAATGAATTTTTTTAACTAGAATAATATTAGCTCTTTGATTAGTCCAATGCAACATCTACATGAAATCCCACTTTAGCTAATGCTTTCAAATGTTTTCCAAAATTCATAGGAGAAGACCCTTGTCAAATATTTTTTATGGTATAGTAGATACATTCAAAACCCATCATATAGTAAAACAAAATATTTATTTAATGTTATTAGAAGCGTCTTTTAAGATTAAATCTCTTGATTGATACCAACATCTTTGATCCAACTCAATGAGCACATGGGATGAGTCGGGAAATTTTTTCTTTAATAAGTTCAATAAGAAAGGAGATAGATATTCATTACTACAATAACTAATAACAATTAAATATGGACCCTAGAAAGATATCATAATTTTTTTTTTTCATTTCACAAGATTTAGTGAAGAATACCTAGCAATGAATCCCTATTACAAAATCACTACCAATGGGAATGGCTATTGTATTTATCTTAAAGCATTTAAGTAGACATTTTTGTTATAATCTAGTTTATAGTGGGATAAGCACTCCCAAAAATATATAATTTAGTATTTAGGGTAGTGAGTAGTTTGATGGATCGAGGAAATATTTCTCTTAGGCACCCTATGCTATTTTTCCATGGAATATTGATTTCCAGAAAAGAAAAATTCTTCAGGTCAAGCCCCTTATATCAAATCTCTCTTAGGCTTCTCTATCCATGCATATCTACCTTAGTTCTCAAGTACAAAAAGCTATAGCATTGGCTCCTCAAATGAAATTGGAGATCAAGGAAATGAAAAGTATCTTGCAAATTGTGTCAAATGAAATCATTAATTTAAAGAGAAAACAAGCTTCATATTGTACATCCAGTTATTCAAATTTTTAATGGCCATGTACATAATATCAACTAAATAGGTACCAAAACTCACAAGGAGAAGGTCCTTCTCAACAATCAAATCAAAGGGTTTTAGTATCATCTTCATTGGAAAAAAATGCATTTTATCTATAAAGAGATTTGATGGTAATTAAATGTGTGGTCTTTTCCTTTTAGTGATGCTCATTTATCTAAATCCTCTCCTAGAGGAAATTCATAGTAAAGATAGCATAATAGAGGTGATGAAGTGTCCATCTAGAGGCACAATAACTTATAGCTTCCGTATCAATCATTGGAAGTACAAAGTTTAGTCTTACTGGCATAGATGCATGGGATGTATATAAAATAACAAGAATAAATTACCTTCAAACATGTACTATTAGCGATGCACCAACCAAACAGCCCACAATCCAATATTTTATTTTATGGCTTTTGTGTACCGCTGGAGGAGTGACTCTTCAGTGAACATTAAATACGAAGGATTAGAAATTTGTTTATTGTGAAATCTGAGCGTTATGTTTGCTTCGAAAATTGTCCGACTTGAAATCTACGTGAAATAAGATATGCAGAATAACAACCATCCTCTATTCAACTTACCGAAGGTCTAGTCCAGGCGTATTTGCATCCACTTTGTAGTTTAGGTTCACTTATATTGTCACTCTTAGCGGCCAAGATAGTTTCACGAGAAAGTACATCATTGGGATCCACATTCTTTAGGTTCAGTTTAGTCCATTTATTTCCATTTATAAATAAATCAAACATGCTATCTAATGGAATACCGCTTTGGAGTGCTCTGGCGAAGAAATAAGCTTCGACCAAATAAAGCCTTCCACTCTTGACTGGGATTGAGTAGCAATATTTATTTGCTTCCAAATTTGTAAAATACGCAAAGCTCTTATGAATGAAATCTGAGGTCAATGGCTGATTAGTAATAGTACCAGACTTCCGACTTCTGGTGAAAGGGGCATGAAAAAACCAAAAATATTGGATTACGTATTAACGATTCTCATCAAAACTGTTTGAATTTACAAAACAGTCCTAACATATTGTTATAAAGATTAATGTGAAGATATCTTGACAAAAAATTTAATGGAGCATCCTTAATTCTTAGGTGCAATTTACATTGTCAATGATAATAATGGGCAACAATATCCATGCCATCTCATCACCGACTTTTATGACTAGAATCTATCTCACATAGAATTAAAAGAGCTCAAAATACACTATGAAGGGTGGTAAGATCCCTTGAAGACTCGAGCTCCAATTCTCTACTTGAAACAAATGATTAGGGCACTATAACCACTAAGTTTGTTTCTATGAAGGAAAATATGAGTTTAATTAATCTAAACTAGATGATAAAAATGTTGAATTTGCAAAAGTTGAAAGTACATGTCAGTGCGACCTTCTAGAAAACATTGTTAGCTCTCTTCCTATAATGCACATGTGAGTCAAGGATGAAAGTGGAACATGCAAGCATCTTATATGGACATAAAATAAATAAACATAGAAAAAATTAAACTATAACATGCACTACATTCTATTGATGTTCTATGAATGAAACACAACACATAAAAAAAATGCAAAGTATCGAATGGAAGTGAAACAATGGAAACACTATGAGAAAGCAAACCAATACTTAAGATAAACCATGAAATGAAGCTCTAACTCAAGCAATATCCTCACTTACTAGAACCCACACAAATAAGACTAATTATGAAATGTTAGGGATAGTTGTGGTTATAACTTTTCTTTAGTCGAACCCTCACTTTGGTATTTCCACCTCCATGGATAATCTTGAAGCACAATCATAGACAAGTAGATGGATCACATGGACATAAACAAAAGAAGATTTTTATTGTACAAATGAGAATAATGCAAATTAAAAAATCTCAGTGTTACATTCCTTTGAAACTAGAAGATATGGAGCTTGCCAATGTGAAGAGTAGCAACAAAATTTGATTTTGTGACTCTTCATTTTGTTCAACAATGGTGGGTGGTAGACTGTTCTAAACAAGAATATGCAATAAGAGAGCATTGGTATACTTTGAATGTTCAAGAAGTCTGGAAAAATGCAAGAGAGAAAGAGAGAGGTCGAATAGAGTGACGCAGTGGGAGTGTGCGTTGTAAAATGCATGACATTTCCAGTCACGCTATACCAAATAGGAGGCAGTGCGAAATTACAATGAAAACAAACTAATGTTACACAAATTTGCTTTATGAGACGTGTACATGCACGTGAATTAAAATGCAAGTTACTAAAGGGTGTAATGGGTGACATTACAGTAAGGTTCATTTCCTTTCCTTACATTGCATGATTGCGTAATGAACCTTATAAAAAAACTCATACAAGGTGATTACAATGGGCCTAAGAATGTCATAACGTTCTACCGTTATCTTTCAATATGCAAGTTAACTCACTTAGAACTCGATTACCTTAATGAAGCATAAAGAAAATGTCAAACATAAAATACATTATAAACTAGTTTTATATTCCTGGAGATCAATATTATTTAATAGCATACTTGATACATGGAAATTTGGTTAAAAAATATGGCATAAACCCATGCAAATTTTATCAAAATAAGGCTCTCATAAGATATAAGATATTCAATTATATACATTAGTGAGATAAACATAATCAAACACATGCATATGAGTTATATAATTTGTGATTTTATTTTTTTTACTTTGATTCTAAATGGCTAAGTGATTCAAGCTTCAAACTAAAAGAATACTTCATAGGTAAAATAAAGGATCTGAATATATTTTCTATTTTCATATGCACATAAGCATGATTATGTTCAATTCATAAGCAGTTTACTATAACTTCAAGTACTAAAAATAATTGAAATATCCATCAATAAAAGTCTAGGCATCCCTTGTGTTATAAAAAATAGGAACTCTTGAGAAAATCTACATAAGGATTTCAAAATCTTTTCAATGATTAATAAACATACATAACACTCAAAAGCAAGTGTAGTGTGAGAAATATAATAAATTAAAAAAAAAATGTTATTTTTTCATAAAAATAAATGGGTTTTACATGGACCTGGAACCAAGAGTTTTATAGAAACTACCCATTAGCCAACCAAACAGAAACCAATAGCAAAACAGGGGAACACCCTTGACCGAGCTCAAAAGCAAAAAGAAACAATAGACAACAAAACAAAGCACAGACAAACACTCAATTAAACGAGTGCACCAACTCCTTGTTCTTCTGGATGGTAACCTTGATGAATTTAAGTTGATGTCAACAATGGAAATTTTTTTGAGAGGAGATATAATATGAATTTGTAGTTAGATTTAATGATTAAATATTGAAAACTAATAATATACATATGTAATATAGTACATTCATATTGTTTTTTTGTCAATATAGTGAACTTATTTCCATACAAAAAATAGAGAAAAAATTTAAAAAACTCAATTATATATCATTTCCTAGGTTGAATATAATGAATATGACACAACAAGGAACATATTTTATATCCTATCACTCAATCTCTTTGTGTACAAAAGAAATCAAAATTGATTTTGATAAATGAGAAAGAAAAATCTCGTTGAATTAAAAATTTGATAAAATTAGGAATAAAATCACTTCAACTAGGAACACCTACTTATCAAATTCATGCATTGTGAGTATATTTGCATATAATTATTGGATGTAGAATATTTCTAAGAAAATTAATTTTAGTTTGAAACTTGCACATTTGTGTGTATATTTAATTATTAAAATATGCCAATGAATTCGACCATTAATAAATTGTTAGGTAAAATATCTAATTATACCCTTGAATATGGCTACCATCAGGGTGTCGATCCTACTCAAACTCCTTGAAGAACCTACACATTCATGTGGCAACAAACAAACATAGTCATATTTTATACATGGATAACCAGATTAATATATATTACTTAAAACTTGATAACAATTAAATTTATTTCAATAATTTAAAATAATTTTGATCAAGCTTGTATCATGTTCATATGATATATGCAAATTTTTATCTTTCTGTGTCAAAAATTAACTAGCATGACACCAAACCCGATATTATATAACTACCCATTGATAAATTTTCTCGAACTTTTTTACATTTAAACTTCATATGATATAACTACCCATTATTATATAACTACCCATTGAGTGAGGAGTGTCATACACATGATGTTATTTATACTTCTACTTTTTCCATGAGAGGATTTGCTTCATAGATTGCTGATTATTCTAAAAATTCTCCAAAAATTATACAATCTATCTAGTTTTTAGTCCATGGGTTTACATTAAAAACAACACAAGTGTTGCATATATGTAAAGGTATTGTTGACTAACACCATAGACATGCATATATAAATAATTGTGCCTCATAAAATGGTGAAAGTTTTGTTGTAGGATTGTTGGATTTAGATCATGTTATTATCTAATCTCTCTCATAAGGATCATTAGAATGCTCTAAAATACCTCAAGTCATGGATATACATAATGAGGGTGGCTTGAGATAAAACCAAAGATGATTGAAGAAAAGATGCAAAATTTATCGTTTTGTCATATTTTTCTTATATCTTACCATTATGGGCATGTTGGTGGTTTGAAATATTTCAATTTTTATTCTTAGAGTGCAAACTCAATTCCTAAATATGGGACACATTAATGTAGGGACAATTAGTTAACCCTCATGATTAAACATTGGACGAATTAGTGCAAATGATGAAGGTAGGGTAATATTTCTATACTTTTGGCTAGTTAAGCTTGCTAGGATAATGATAGTTCTAATACTTAATATAAGTACAGATCCAATAGCCAACAAGATGAGAGGGGGGGCTGAATCATACAAACTTAATCATCCATGAAAACATCAGATTCAACCTCGGTAACATATATATCAGTAATATAACCAAAACTATTAAACATGCAAACTCAAAAGCATATGAACAATATAAACCTCATAACACCAGATTTAACGTGGAAACCCAAATAGGGAAAAACCACTATGGGATTTTGGACCCACTAGGAAATATACTCTTCTAGATTATGCTCAGTTAAAAACAAATCCTGTTAAAGATTACAAACACATTGCTAGATGTGACCCGGTTAAGGGATTTCCCTCATATCTGTTAGGATCTTCACTTTGTTAGAAGTGACCTTGTTAAAGGATTTCAAACACTCAATCAGAATTTCACCTTGCTAGAGGGTTTTACATATAAGACTATTAAGTCCACTCGGTTAAGAGATTTTCTGTCACTTTCACAAAATAACAGTAATAAAAATCTATCTGCAACTTCACATCTAAAATGCTAAAGCAGATTCCTATTTGTTCAATACAATCTAGCCATAGAACTAATCTTGTCTATCTATTGGAGTTCTATACTCTATTATTCTAACATGTCTTCAAGCTTCTATGCTCGGTAATCACTATGTAGCATCCCTGTGCATACACTTGTCCACATACATTGTATATCAGCAGTTTCCTATTTATAAACAATTAGGTAACCGCTTAATCTCCTTGATCACATTTCCCATGATCAATCATAGCCATCAGATCTTCAATCTTGTCCAGGTTCAATGCATCTTTCAATCTAAAAATGTTTTACCCCACCTTGAAACTTGCATAATAGTCTTGTAACTTGTGCCAGGATATTGTAGTTCAATCTGAGCTATAGATCTTCATGCCGAGTTTCCATTGCCTTAGATTCGTTAACAAACTTCTTCCACGGCTCACCAATCATTTAATCCACTCCAGCTCATCAGCTTCCTTCGTTAAATACCGCATGTAAACATTTAATGCATTCTATTATAGCTCGATTACAACTCGGTAACAACTTGGTGAATACTAAACTCCACTTGGTAGACATTCCGCCTTCATTAACTTATAGTGATAACCTTAGGGTTTACCGACTAGGTTTTTTTCTTGATAACATAGTATAATAAACCTTTACAATTTACAACATATGTATGATGTTAAAACAATCTAAAACATAATGATCTCATCATTGTCTAACTCGGTAGTAGTTGCCCATTGAATACCTTATTCATCATATTCTTTCCTATGTCTTTTACCGACATCTTTATAATCTTCATATCATACTTCTCAAGATATGGCAACATCATATTGAATTAGAAATTCAATTTCTTGACATCAATGACAAAATAATAATATCAAGACAGTAAAACATCTTTAATTAGTTATATCCATAATCATTAACAACCTTCTCAATATCCTTAAGAAATGTCAACAATCTTTCATTGTCTATTATAATGCAATATTGCCAACAATCTCCCCCTTTGGCATTGATGGCAAAACCAATTGATTTGACCTTAGAAGATTCGGATTGCTATGATTTTTAAATGCTGAAATGCTCTCCCCCATACATTACACTTCTCCTCATTTCTTCAGACTTCTTCCCAATCTGTAGTCTGCTTAGTTTTCTCTTAGTCTTCTCTCCTTTATAGTAGTCTTCTCCCCCTTTGACAACAATGCCAAAAAGTAAAGAACTAAAACATAATTTCTTTCTGTAAGAAGTGATTTCCTGCTATTGTGTATCAACTGAGTCTCGGTCAGAGCATTTGTCTTCAATTCCTATTCCTTGTATAATTCTTGTATTAATTCATGTACACTTTTAGAAAACATCCTAAAGTGTATAACTCAGCTTCAACTCCCAAAAGATATTCAATAGAGTCATCGGATTGATGTTTTCACCGAACTCGGTCAATGAGTAGAAGATAGGGGTAGGACGCCTAACTTACTTCTGAGATATTCAAAGGTGTCCTTTGGTAGTGGCTTGGTGAAGATATCTGCTATTTTCTCCTTTGTGCTAACATACTCCAACACCACTTTCTTCTGTTGAGCTTCTTCTCTAAGATAATGATATTTGATAGATATGTGCTTTGTCTTAGAGTGCATAACAGGATTCTTTAAAATATTAATGGCACTAGTATTGTCACAAAATATAGTTACTGACTCAGTAACTTTCTCATTTATACCTTCCAATAGTTGTTTGATCCATGCAATGTTGGTATAATTCAATGCTGCAGCAATGTATTCAGCTTCTGCTGTTGATTCTGAAACACATCCTTGTTTCTTGCTAAGCCAACTCACTAGTCTTTCTCCTAAAAAGAAAGCTCCTCCACTTGTGCTTTTTTTGTCATTAATGTTGCCTACCCAATCAGCATCAGTATAAACTTTTAAATCAAAATCATTTCCTTTCTAATATACTAAGCCATAATCCTCTGTGCCTTTCAAGTATCTAAACATTCTTTTGATTGTTGTCGTGTGTGTTTCCTTAGGATCTCCAGAGAATCTTGCAACTATACCTACTGCATGTGCTATGTCTAGTCAGCTGTGAACAACATATTGTAGTTTTCCAATCATGGATCGGTAGAGTGTCTCATCAACAGATGCAAATTCATCATTCTTTGATAATTTACAGTTGGTAGTCATAGGAGTACTTACTAGTTTTGAATCCTCCATTCCAAATTTCTTCAAGATTTCCTTTATGTACTTGGATTGAGTAATGAAAATCTCATTTTCATTTGCAGTATCTGTAAACCTATAAAATACTTTATCTTACCGATTAATGACATCTCAAATTCTTTGCTCATTTCATTTCCAAAGTTCTTACATAAAGAGTCATTTCCACAAAATATAATATCATAAACAAAAGTGGTTGAGATCAGTATTCCATTTTCATGATTCTTCATGTACATGTTGTTGTTCTCACTTGTCCTTATAAAACCAATCTTAATCAAATAAGAGTGCAATCTTTTATACCATTCTCTTGGTACTTGTTTCAAACCATATAAAGCTGTGTTCAATTTACATACCTGGTTTTTATTCTTGTCTTCAACAAATCCTTCAGGTTGTTCAATGAAAACTTCTTCTTCTAATATTCCATTCAGAAATGTAGATTTGACATCCATTTGATATACCTTGAAGTTCTTGAAAGTAGCGTAGGCCAACAATGTTCTTACTCCTTCAAGTCTAGCAACAGGTGCAAAAGTTTCACCATAATCAATTCCTTCTTCTTGAGCATAACCTTTGCAAACTAGTCTTGCTTTGTTTTGAATGACTTCTCCTTTTTCATTTAGCTTGTTTCTGAAAATCCACTTTGTACCGATTACATTTTTGTCCTTCGGTCTTGGGATTAGTATCCATGTGTCATTCTTCTTGATTTGATCAATCTCTTCTGTCATAGCATTTACAAACATGTGTTCTGTCTCAGTTTGTTCCTTGTCATCACTGGATCATCCTTATCTCCTATAATCTGACTTGGTGCATCATGTCTTTTGACATACTTGGCTAATACATGCTCAGTAGGCTCTGTATGATCTTCTTCATCACTCAGTAACTGGATATTCTCTTCATTTTCTTCAACAGTCTTCTTGGTAGGACTTCTCGGTTGAACATAGACAAATTCATCGTAGTCTTTTGGTTCCTTGGAATTTCCTTCATCATTTCTTTCTGCAAATTCATCAATTTTCACATTTGCACTTTCTACTATTTTGCTAGATGATTTGATCAGACATTTAAATGCTTTGCTTCTAGAAGAATAACCTAGAAATATTCCTTCTTCACTTTTATGATCAAACTTTTCATTTCTATCATCTTTATGAACATAGAATCTACTTCCAAAGATTTTAAAATAATTAACATTAGGTTTCTTATCATACCAGATTTCATATGGTGTCTTCAAAGTACCTTTCTTCAATTGAACTCGGTTCAAGGTGTAAACAACTGTGCTTATTGCTTCTCTCCAAAATATTTATGGCACCTTCTGTTCAATCATCAGTGTTCTAGAACAATCCACAATAGATCTATTTCTTCTCTTAGCTATTCCATTCTGCTGTGGAGATCTCGGTGCAGAGACTTGTCTTTTAATACCATGATCATTGTAGAATAAGTTGAATTCATCAGATGTGAACTCAAGACTGGTGCATTTATTGCAGTATGTTTCAATGGTCATGATCGAACCATTTGAATTGCTCAACCTAACAAGTTTAGGGTTTTAGGTTTTTGCTACTAGCCTGTATGTTCCCTATAAGGTCGATGTTAGGTTTCTGTCTGAAGTTGTTGGCAAAAGTTGTGAGTGTGTATCCAACGAAAGTGATACAAGATTGTTGCTAGACCATAGGAGAGAAGAGATGCCTGCAAAGTGAATGTGTAGAAGGAAAAGAGGAGCCTAGATGGATCTGTATTAGTATTAAGTGTTGTTAACAGATCATTGTAATACCTGTTGATCTCTAACCACTTCAATAGTTGTAAAATCCCCTAACAGGGTAGCCTTAACTGGCTTGATTCAAAATCCCTTAAATCGGGTGGTCTTAAGCGGCTTGCTGTAAATACCTTAACCGAGTAACTCAAAGCTAATGAGTTCTAAGAAGCTAGAGAAGCTTAGGAGATCCTTTCAGGTATTGAGTTCTTAAAATCCTCTAACAAGGTGGCCCTACGGGGTTTAACCCTTAACTGGGTATCCCTTAACTGAGTGATCCCTAATAGGATCGGTTCCTACCAAAACCTATTGTAATGTTCTTAACTAGACAAGGCTCCTAACAGAGCGGACTTCTAAAGAGTTCAAAAAGCAGCTTGTAGGTATTCATCCCCACCGTGGTTTTTCCCAATTGGATTTCCACGTGAAAAATATGTGTGTCATGTGAAATGTTTTTTTCTTGTGATGCTTTGTTTTATTTGTTATGCACATGAAGGTTTAATGTTTTATGCCTGTTTATAAAACATATTGAACTCAATGTTGTGAAGATTTGATGGTTAAGTCAACTAGTTCATGCATGTGAATATTATGATAATGTGGTATTGAGCTAAGAGAAAAGCTTAGTGAGTGACCAGTTCATGACTGACTAAGCTATATTGGATGTTACCGGTTGCACTCTATTTTACCAGTATCTTTATTTATCAATCATTGTGAGTGTTTGCTGTCAAATCAGTTTTGGACTGTATTTTTGTTTGTACTGATTCACGCCCCCCCCTCTCAGTACCAGTTTGGTACTAGTGGTTCATCATTGGGTTATCAATTGGTATCAGAGTGCTCCAGGTCCTCTATGGTGTAAGCTTAACCGCTTGAGGAAAAGATCCTAGCCAAATGATGAAGAGGGAAGGTCCAAAGTTCAATAGGGAAAACTTTGGTATATGGAAAGACAGGATGAAGATATTCATCAAAAGCATGGATGTTCAACACTAGAGTTATGTTGTAAATACATATGTTGTTCCTACCGGTACTCTCACCGATGACCAAAAGAGAGAGATACAAGAAAATGGGCAAGTCATGGAAGCCCTCATCAGTAGTCTATCTGACATTGAGTTTATGGATGTTCAGGACAAGGCAAATCCCAAAGAAGTATGGGATGCTCTTGAAAATATCTATGGTGGTGATGAGCATGTAAAACAGGCTAAGGAAGAGAGATTGAGAGGAAAGTTTGAAGACATGAGAATGGTTAAAGGAGAGACCATTTAACAGTATGGAATAAGAATCAAAATAGTTGTTGGAGAAATAAAGAGTGCAGGTGGTAAAATAGAAGATTCCACTGTGGTAAGTAAAGTCCTAAGATCCCTGTTGCCGGTCGATGCAATAAGGGTTGCTGCTATTCAGGAGCTGAGATCAATAGACAAGTCTAAGGCATCCTTGGACTCCATCATAGCCATGTTGATAGCCTATGAGCTGAATAGCTTTGATGGTAGTGTTCAAAAGTCAGAATCAACTTTTAAAGCTTCTGCTATACCATCCAGAAAAGGAAAAGAGGCTAGCACTAGTGGGGAACCTAGTCAAAATAGAGAAATGAAGGATGAAAAGTTTCTGATGGAATTTGAAGCTCTTCTAGCCAAGAGATTCCCAAAAGGAACTGGTAAATACAAAGGTAAGCTACCTTTGAAATGTTTCTCCTACAACTGTATAGGACATATTGCTATGAACTGTCCTAATAGTGACAACAAGGACAAACCGGAAAGGTTCAAGAAATTCAAAGGAGGAAACTGGAGAAATTACTGTGTGGTAGCTGATGAAGGTGTCACAGATGAGGAATCAGAAGATGAAGAGAATGAAGACATTGTGTTTGTTGCTGTAAAGGGAGATGTGATAGACAAGAAGGCTTTTGTCTCCCGGTTTAATGATTCCAGTGAGTGGATCATTGACAGTGGCTGCTCTCACCATATGACTGGTGACCGAAGCAAGTTTCTATCATTAGAAGAGTATGATGGTGGTGTGGTTCGTTTTGGCAATGATGCACGATGCATGGTCAAAGGTAGAGGGTCCATCTCCTTGAATGGAAAGAGTAGTGCTAACAATGTGTATTGGGTTGATGGTCTCAGACAAAACCTTCTAAGTATTGCCCAGTTAAATGACAGTGGACTCACTCTACAATTCAAGAATGGAGTTTACAGAATCAAATGTAAAGATGGTAAATTGGTAGCCACTGGCATATAGACTAAAGGTAACCTATTTCTTCTAAATGCTAATATAAGTACATGTCCTATGGCTAAGCTTGATGATAGCTGGATATGGCATAGGAGATTCTGCCATGTGAACTTTGACAACATTGTGAAGGCTAGTAAGATCAAGGCAGTTACAGGGTTGCCGGTGCTGAGTAAACCGGATAATACCTTGTGTAGAGAATGTCAATTGGGAAAAATGTCTTCCTCAAATTTTAAAGGTAAATCTTTCACTGTTGACAACTTTCTTGATCTTGTGCATACTGATTTATGTGGTCCTATGAAAACTAGAAGTGTGCAGGGTGATAGGTACATCATGATTCCCACTGATGACTTCTCAAGAATGATGTGGGTCACATTCTTGAAAGAAAAGTCTAAAGCTTTTGGGAAATTCAAAGCTTTCAGAGCATTAGTGGAAAAGGAAAGCGGTAAAAGGATCAAGTGTCTCAGAACTGATCAAGGAGGGGAATTCACTTCCAGTGAATTCAACAAGTACTGTGAAGAATTTGGCATCAAGAGACAACTGTTTGCCCCCCAAACTCCATAGCAGAATGGCCTAGAAGAGAGGAATAACTAGACTGTGGTTGAAGCAGCTAGAACTATGTTGATCCAAGGAAAGGTTGCTCACACCTTTTGGAGAGAAGTGGTGAGCACTACAGTTTACACTATGAACCAAGTACTCATCAAAAAGGGCAAGGACAAAACTCCTTATGAGTATTGGACTGGTAAGACCCCTATGGTAAACTATTTTAAGGTCTTTGGTAGCAAATGTTACATCAAGAGGAGTGAACATCAGGAAAAATTTGAAGCTAAATGTGATGAAGGAATATTTCTAGGATATTCCACCAAGAGTAAAGCTTTCAAGTGCTACAACAATAGGACTCAGAGAATTATGGAAAGCATCAATGTAAGAGTTGATAAATCCTCTGAGAAGACTGAGAAAACCGACAGTGAGCAAGTTGTAAATGAACCAGTTGCAACCTTCTAGGAACCAGTTGTCAGTCAACCGAGCACCAGTAACAGTGTTCCTGAACCGGTGAATGTTGATAGTGATGAAAACAAGGATGAAGAAGAAAAGCAAGAAGAACCAATTAAGACCATTCCTCGGTATGTCAAGTTGAATCATGATCCCAAGTAGATCATAGGTGATAAGGATGCAAGAATCCTTACCAGAAGAAAGATCAGAGAAAACATATGTATGGTCTCTGAATTTGAGCCTAAATCATTCAAAGAGGCTCATATAATGAAGACTGGATCAAGGCAATGGGAGAAGAACTTGACCAGATAGAGAAAAATGGTACATGGTCCTTGGTACCCAGACCAGAGCATAAAAATGTCATTGGCACCAAATGGGTGTTCAAAAATAAGTTGAATGAGGATGGCATAGTGATTAGGAATAAAGCCAGACTGGTATGCAAAGGATATGCTCAAGAAGAAGGTGAAGACTATGGGGAAACCTTTGCTCCTATAGCCAGATTGGAAGGAGTTCATATGCTTCTTGCATATGTAGCTTTTAAGAGATTCAAGGTATATCAAATGGATGTAAAATCTACATTCCTAAATGGTGTACTTGAAGAGGAGGTATATATTGAGCAACCAGATAGGTTTACCCTATCTGAAGACAGTGACATGATATGTAGGCTACACAAAGCATTATATGGTCTAAAGCAAGCACCTAGGGCATGGTATGAGCACCTACATTCCCATCTTGTGAAGATTAGATTTGAGAGAACAAGTGAAGATAGCAATATCTACTTGAAGTCTAAAGAGGATCAGATCCTGATCTATGAAGTTTTTGTTGATGACATCATCTTTGGTGGAGATGACAAGATGAGTCATGAGTTTGCTGATGAGATGAATAAAGAGTTTGAAATGTCACTCATAGGGGAGATTAAGTTCTTCATTGGACTGCAGATCTAGCAGATGAAATATGGAATCTTCATCACTCAGTCCAAATATGTCAAAGAGGTGTTGAAGACTTTTGGCATGGAAGATAGCAAACCGGTTGGTACACCAATGGTGACCAGTAGCAAATTGACAAAGGAGGATGATTCTGCACTGGTTGATGAGAAGGAATACCGATCAATGATTGGTAAGTTGCATTATGTAGTGGATAGCAGATCGGATATTGCACATGCAGTTGGCATCACTGCAAGGTTCCAGAAGAGTCCAAGAGAATCTCACTTGAGTGCAGTCAAATAGATTCTTAGGAATCTGAAGGGAACAATTGACTATGGATTGTGGTACCCATACAACAATAATTTCAATCTGAGAGTATTCACAGATGCTGATTGGGCCGGTAATGTGGATGATTGGAAGAGCACAACCGGTGGTGCATTCTTTCTCGATGGTAGATTGGTCTCGTGGATTAGTAAAAAGTAGAGTTGCATCTCTCAGTCTACAACGAAAGAGGAGTATGTTGCAGCTTTCATGAACTGCACTTAGACAATCTGGATGAAGCATGTACTGGTTGGCTTCAAGATCCCTGTATCTAAACTGGTAAGTATATTCTGTGATAACACAAGTGCTATCAATAAATCAAAGAATTTGGTTTTACATTCTAGAACCAAGCATTTTGTGCTTAAGTATCATTTCTTGAGGGAAAAGGTTCAGAATAAAGAGATTGCCCTGGAGCATGTGTCCAGTAAGGAGCAGTTAGCAGACATATTCACCAAGTCTCTCCCAAAGACAACATTTGTGCATTTGAGAGGTGAATTAGGGGTATTGCCCCTTCAGGAGGTGAACTAAAAGTGGTTGTTCCACATCAGTTAGGTACTAGATAGACAAATCTTTGGTTGATTGGTGTGTTTAAGGATGCTACTCCTCAAGGGGAGTAGCATGAGGAAATAGTGATGATTGCACCTCCACTTTGGCATTGTTGTCAAAGGGGGAGAAGAAGTGAAGCAAAAATATATCTACAGCAAATGGGGAGAAGATGTGAAGTAGAGAAGATATCTTTTGTATATTGCCATCAATGCCAAAGGGGGAGATTGTTCACATTATGTGAACTAGCATGAGCCTTATGTAAACTAGCATGAAGACATAATGATATTGTATGTTGTCATTGATGTCAATATGAGACATAGTGTGAACTGACATATGAGATAAGTGAAGAAAGAGGTACCGGCATATGTGTGAACCGATATATGCCAAAGTGAACCAGCACATTTGTTCAAAGTGAACCGGCATGTAGTTATGGGAACCGACACATGGAAGCATTGTATGACTACTGGTTGGTAAGGCAACTTCCACTTTGGGGTTTCCAGTTGGAGTATCTCAAGTCTGTGTGACTCAATTGGTGATCTTTGTGTGATGAGTTAGCAGTATCATGGAGGACAAATCATGTTGCCACGTAAGCTCTGTGTGTGTGAAGGATCTTGCATGAAGAAGACTATTTCTATCTACCTTGGGAATGTGCAAAGTCTATCAAATAGTGATAACGCGTGATGGGTTATCAGCTACCATGAAAACGGTGGATAATGGATGATGGAAAATGTCTTGAGATTGACTCAAGACTGGTGCATTTAATGCAGTATGTTTCAAAAGTTAGGATCGAACCATTTGAATTGCTCAAGCTAACAAGTTTAGGGTTTTAGGTTTTTGCTAACAACCTGTATGTTCCCTACAAGGTCATTGTTAGGTTTTTGTCTGAAGTTGTTGGCAAAAGTTGTGAGTGTGTATCCAACGAAAGTGATACAAGATTGTTGCCAGACCATTGGAGAGAAGAGATACCTGCAAAGTGAATGTGCAGAAGGAAAAGAGGAGCCTAAACGGATTTGTATTAGTATTAAGTGCTATTAACAGATCATTGTAATACCTGTTGATCTCTAACCACTTCAACAGTTGTAAAATCCCCTAACAGGGTAGCCTTAACTAGCTTGATTCAAAATCCCTTTAATCGGGTGGTCTTAAGCGGCTTGCTGTAAATACCTTAACCGAGTAACTCAAAGCTAATGAGTTCTGAGAAGCTAGAGAAGCTTAGGAGATCCTTTCAGCTATTGAGTTCTTAAAATCCTCTAACAAGGTGACCCTACCGGGTTTAACCCTTAACTAGGTATCCCTTAACCGGGTGATCCCGAACAGGATCGGTTCCTACTAGAACCTATTGTAATGTTCTTAACCAGACAAGGCTCCTAATAGAGCAGACTTCTAAAGAGTTCAAAAAGCAACTTGTGGGTATTCATCCCCACCGTGGTTTTTCCCAGTTGGGTTTCCAGATGAAAAATATGTGTGTCATGTGAAATGCTTTTTTCTTGTGATGCTTTGTTTAATCTGTTATGCACATGAAGGTTTAATGTTTTATGCCTATCTATAAAACATATTGAACTCAATGTTGTGAATATTTGATGGTTAAGTCAACTAGTTCATGCATGTGAATATTATGATAATGTGGTATTGAGCTAAGAGAAAAGCTTAGTGAGTGACCAGTTCATTACTGATTGAGCTATACTGGATGTTACCGGTTGCACTCTGTTTTACCAGTATCTCTATTTATCAGTCATTGTGAGTGTTTGTTGTCAAACCAATTTTGGACTGTATTTGTGTCTGTACTGATTCACCCCCCCCCCCCCCCACTATCAGTACTGGTTTGGTACTAGTGGTTCATCATTGAGTTATCAATATTCTCCAACTCCTGATAGATGTAGCTTCATCCTTTTCTTCCATGTAGAGAAACTTGACTTGTTCAGCTTCAGTGCATCCCTCTTATACATCATTGGATCTTTAACTCAAGTGCCTTTAAACTTTCCTTTCGGAGTCCAATGCTCTGATACCAATTGATAGTTCTCATACTTAATATAAGTACAGATCAAATAGCCAACAAGATGAGAGGGGTGGATGAATCATACAAACTTAATCATCCATGAAAACATCAGATTCAACCTTGATAACATATATTTTAGTAATATAAACAAAACTATTAAACATGCAAACTCAAAAGCATATGAAAAATATAAACCTCATAACACCAGATTTAACGTGGAAACCCAAATAGGGAAAAACCATTGTGGGATTTCAGACCCACTAAGAAATATACTCTTCTAGAGTATGCTTGGTTAAAAGCAAATCCTATTAAAGATTACAAACACATTGCTAGATGTGACCCAGTTAAGGGATTTCCCTCTGATCTATTAGGATATTCACTTTGTTCAAAGTGACCTTGTTAAAGGATTTCAAACACTCAATCAGAATGTCACCTTGCTAGAGGGTTTTACATATAAGATTGTTAAGTCCACTTGGTTAAGAGATTTTTTGTCACTTTCACAAAATAACAGTAATACAAATCTATCTGCAACTTCACATCCAAAATGCTAAAGCAAATTTCTATTTGTTCAATACACTCTAGACATAGAACTAGTCTTGTCTATCTGCTGGGCTTCTATACTCTGTTATTCTAACAGGTCTTCAAGCTTCTGTACTTGGTAATCACTATGTAGCATCCCTGTGCATACACTTTCCTGCATACATTGTTTATCAATAGTTTCCTATTTATAAACAATTAGGTAACCACTTAATCTCCTTGATCACATTTCCCATGATCAATCATAGCCATCAGATCTTCAAGCTTGTCTAGGTTCAATGCATCTTTCGATCTGAAAATGTTTTACCCCACCTTGGAATTTGCATAATAGTCTTGAAACTTGTGCCAGGGTATTGTAGTTCAATCTGAGCTATAGATCTTCATGCCGACTTTCCATTGCCTTAGATTCGTTAACAAACTTCTTCCACGGCTCACCAATCATTTAATCCACTCCAGCTCATTAGCTTCCTTCATTAAATACCGCATGTAAACATTTAATGCATTCTGTTATAGCTCGGTTACAGCTCGATAACAACTTAGTGAATACTAAACTCCACTCTGTAGACATTCTGCTTTCATCAACCAATAGTGATAACCTTAGGGTTTACTGACTAGGTTCCTTAGTGTTTACCGACTAGGTTTTTTGCTTGATAACATAGTATAGTATTAACCTTTACAATTTACAACATATGTATGATGTTAAAACAATCTAAAACATCATGATCTCATCATTGTCTGACTCGGTAGTAGTTGCCCATTGGATACCTTATTCATCATATTATTTCTTTTGTCTTTTATCGACATCTTTATAATCTTCATATCATACTTCTCAAGATATGGCAACATCATACTGAATTAGAAAATCAATTTCTTGACATCAATGACAAAATAATAATATCAAGACAGTAAAACATCTTTAATTAGTTACATCCATAATCATTAACAACCTTCTCAATATCCTTAAGAAATGCCAACAATCTTTCATTACCTGTTATAATGCAATATTGCCAACAGATAATCCCTTAATATTTTCATTAAAATAAATAAAATATACATAAGTAATTTTCTTAATAAAATCAGTTTGGATTAAGGTGTCTCAAACTTTGCAAGTCCTAGGATTGATTTACCTTATTTTTTTTTTATTTATACCTATTTTATGTTCATCTTATAATGTCACTTTGTGGTAACTACCACAAAGAGTTGGCATGCTACATGGAAGGTGACTAGGATTGCATGAAAGCTGATTTTGTAGAAATAAGCATCCTACATTTTGGACCCTAGTATACGATATTTTGGTAACATGCATTATAAGTTGTAGGAATCAAACTATCATAATCAAACATGTAGAATTGATTTAGAGCATGCCACCTTCTAGTTTCTTCCAAAATGATGGGTAGAATATACTAAAAAACCTTCTACTTGATCATGGATATATAAAATAAATGTTGGTAGCCAAAGATAAGACCAAAGATTACTAAACAAGGAACACACAATTTGTTGGTTTATGATGTTTTTTATACATGTGACCATGGTGAGTGTGTCAATTGTGTGGGATATACTTGACTTGTCTATATACTACAGTAGTGGATATTATTGTAGGAACAATGAGATAAGACTTATGATTAGACATTGGACGACTTAGAGAAAATTATTAAGGTATGGTAATGTTTAATTTCTTTAAGCTGGTTAACCTTGCGTAGATAATCTTCTAAAGTCTCAAAAATAAAAATTAAAAATTAACATAAGTAATCTTGATGGTGAAATCACCCTATGTACATAATTCTCATTATTTTGCACCAATAATTTTTATTTTGCAAGCCTACTCACTTAGAACTTGATTACCTTATTGAATCATATAGCAAATATTGATCATGAAATATATTATAAATTAATTTTATATTATTAGAGATCCATATTCTTTAATAACACAATTCATGTATGTGAGATTAAGTAAAAAATACAATATAAAGCCATGCAAATTTTATCCAAAGAAGGCACTCATAAGATGTAAGATAGTTCATTGATACTTCATGATATACATTAGTGAGATAAACATAATTAAGCAAAGGCTACACACACACACACACACACAAATATATATATGAAAATATTTTGTGATTTATTTTAAATCGCTAAGTAAATCAATCTTGAAACTAAAATAATAGTTGATATGTAAAATAGATAACAAGAATACTAGGATGAATTATCATATACACATTAATGCCATTGGAACAAAAAAAAGATGTGGGAAGCAAGAAGTATCACTGGAGCTAGGGTTTTAGGGGTAGCAAATGGAGGAGAAGATGCAATGGAGAAAGGAGATGATGGAGATGGGGAGGTGGTCAATCCTAGTGGGGTTGTGGTCTTGGTGGAGGTCAACCTTTTTTCTAGTGTTGTGGATGCTTTGCTGTCTTCTCTGGTCATTGGGAGGGATGTGTCCCAGCTCTGCTCCCCATTGCCCTATCTAGCTGATGGTAGAATACTTTTTTCATTAGTTCTTTCTGTCATGGGCATTGTTGGCATGACTAAGAGTGTGGATGGTGTTGGGGCTCTTTGCCCTTACCCTGATGCTACTCTTCCTTTTTGTGTTGGAAATGGAGGCCATTGGATTTGCAACTACTTGGATCTGGGTCGAGCTTTTTATTAGGATTCCCATAGATACTGAGAGGGGGGGTGAATCAGTATCTAACCGATAATAAGATTTTCTTAACTTAAAACATGTAGAGCATATTAATACTGTGTACCAGTAAACAAAAAGTAATGCAATAAACAAAGATAAAAAGAACCACATGAAAAACACACCATAACACAATATTTTAATGAGGAAACCCGGTGTGGGAAAAACCTCGGTGGGATTTGTCACCCACAATATTCACTTACTGGCCAATGAGAGAATATTAATACGACAAGAGGGGCCTGCACATGTAGGAAGGCCAAGTGCCTAGAGCTCACTGCTCAAATCCAAAATAGGAAGTCTCTCACTGACTTACAAAATGGATTATATAAATCCAATGTCTTGTACTGCTTCAAAATAGCATCTATAATGCCATATCCAATACCAGTTTATAGCTCTGCTTCTTACATAAACCCTTAACCTATAATTCACATAATAGGTCTGCCTTATTTTGCCTAATTACATTCCTCCATTCTTACCTAATTGTTCTACAATGATCTCTCTTATATAAGAGTCATTTTACAACTTGCCAAGTCAGCTTACAATGATCTTTCAATAATAAACAAAATATATTAACAACAAAATTCCTATCCACTTCTGTGCTGGCAGGCTTGCTTTCACTGCCAATGTTGGTGGTCTATGTGCCAGTGTATCAACACCAACTGTGTATAGTACCTTAGAATTAGGATTTTTATCCTCTTGTGATACATCCATACTTTCATCAGCCGGTTGATTTTCAATTGTTGTTATTGGTGGAGTAACCAGAGGCGGTGGGGATAAGTTATCTCTTATTTTTATGCTCGGAGGTCCACCAACCTTTCCTTTTCCCTTATCCTTGTCTTTCTAAAATACCTTGATTGGTTTAGGGTTTCTATACTCTTCCTATTTTTCCTTTTGAACAAGGAATATATCCCATGCATTTTCAGTTTCCTCTACAACCTCATTTACTCTTCCAACCATTAGTGCAATATGTCGATGTGCAGTAGAGAATACTGACCAGTTAGCCTCTACAATTAGATCATCTATTTATTTTGGAGAGTTAACTGGGTAGACAACAAGTAATTTTTCAATTTTTATTTTCTTGTCAAGCTTTACAATAGATTGTCTTCTTGCTTCCAGTCTCTTGAATAGTTCATCTGGTAGTTCTTCTACAACTTGCATCAAGAAGTTCTTGTAGATATGCAAGTGTAAAATAACACTATTTTCAACCTTTTCTTTATCATCAACTCTTTTAAATGTTGCAGGCATATCACTCTCTGAAGAAGTAGCTACCAGTGAAAGGTGAGTTTCAGACTGCAGTGCTTCTAACTCATATTTAGTGATGCCGGTTTTCTTGAGTACATCTTCCTTTATAGTCTTTGCCTGTCGGGATCCCCTTCTTACTGTTGCCTCAACCTTCTTTACATTTTTCTTTGATTGGATCTATTTTTCAATGGTTTCAGCACTATCGAATACCTCTTCCTTAGGTTCCTTGGGTGCTTCCAGAAGGGCTTTTGCATATGTTTCAATGATGTGGTCATCGGTCTCATAAACCATTAAAGTTACAACCCAAATTGTTCTTGGGATAACTGCTTCCATCTAGATCTCATCCTTCTTGATGACAAAACATATCTCATCCTTGTATTTATTTACAATTTCCTGTGACAGTCTAACTCTGTTTTCATCCGGGCCTTCAATGCTAGAAAATACTCGTTGATATTTTTCTCTTTGTTTTCACCCATATTGTTCAATAAGTCAGATAACTGTTTCCCTACCAGTATCTCAAATTCAAGGTTCTTGTTGCCTATACCAGGCACCTGTTTTGTTATATGTAGCATTAAACATACAAGTAAATTGCCAAACTTAAATGTCCCTTTCTTGTCCTTCTTGATCTTTCCCAGATTGTCAATAAGTTCATCCTCTAACCATTCACATACATCAGTTTTCACATTATCTTTAACCATATCATGAGCACTTTTTATTCATAAGCTGGAAACTGGGTTAAGTCTATTTGCATGAGTTGTTTTGTAACCTAGAATCATGCTAATGAATCTCACATTTATGTCAGTTACATCATTCACCCTTAAAGACCTTTTGTTGGATGTTGCACCTATTAGGTTAGTCACTAGGTCATTTGAGACCTTCTTTGTCTTGTCTAGTTTGTTACCAGTGGAAGGTAACCCTGTTACAGCTTTCATAGCTTCCTTGGTAATTTTATGAACCCAATCTAGCCAAAAGAATGCACCATGTACCCTGCTCAATACTATCCTAATAAATTCCTTAGAGAAATCCGAAATGCTAAGGATTTCAGTGAATCCTAGGGTTTCAATAATTTTGTGTTTAGGTTTCACATTACCAGAATGATCACATATGATAGTTTTGTACATGTTCTTAATTTCTTCATCTCCTAATTCTTCTATGTGGCAATGGATGTACATTCTAGGGTCTTCTGCAAAAACAACTCCTTTGGGGATTTGGGAAAATGCACCAACATTATCATCCTTTTTAGCTATCTTGAGAACTAGCTAAAAAACGGGCCTAGGGTGTTTGATTACCTCGACTACAGTAGGGTTTGCTATGAATTCAGGTACAGAAGAGGATGCCATGATTACAAATACATTTTTCTGCCTTTGGAAAGATTGATTGCTGAAATGCTTTGCCTCTTTGCTCGAAATGCCTTAGCTCTGGAAATTTCGTGCTCTTCAAATGTTTGAATTCTCGGTGAAGTGGAATGGAGCCAAAAACACTAATTTATAATGTCAATCTACCAACTACCACATTTAATGCTTGTTGGTTAAGTAATCACTTAACATATCTACCAGTATAGAAGTAATTTCAACTTCTTAGCATTAACCGAGGGAGTAATAGCATATTTCCCATTTGATTGCTAAACCCTCAAAAGAATTTACTTCAATTAGATGAAGAGACTCCTACCGGTGGAGTGCTACTCTATTCTACTGGTGGATTGTTGCTTGGTTCTACCGATGGAGGAGTATTCCCAACACCATTTAGGTCTGACTTTCTAATCCATTGTTTTGAGAATTCTTTCTTAACTTCTTCAACTTTTTCTTTTCCTTTCAAACTAGAACCTTTGTTGTCTACCAGTGGTGTCTTCTACAAAATTTTGCAATATGTCCCATCTTGTTACAAGCATAACAAGTCACATTATTTTTCTGAATATCCTTCCCATAACCTATGTCGGTTTGTGTTCTACATTGATTAGATAAGTGTCCAAGTCTTCCACAAAAATAACATCTTACATTCATTCTGCAATTTTCAGAGTTATGACCAATTTTGTTGCATTTTGAACATTGACTGGTGGGTGCATTGGTATTTTGATTTGCTCTAGATCTACATTGATATACTCTATGACCATACTTGTTACAGTTAAAGCATTTGTCATTGAATTTATAAGCAGTAGGTTGTCTTACCAGTTTGCTATGATCCTGTGTGTTTGCAGTACCGGAGCTTTCTCCAACTTCAAAGCCAATTCCACAATTGTCACCTTTAGGTTTTTGATTCTTAAGAAAGTTACCAGGGTCTTCTGATCTTTTCTTGAATTTCTCTTTATGCTAATTTGCAGTATCTAGTTCTCTTTCTAAGACTTCTTTCTGCCTCATCAGTTCATTTGAGACATTTTGTGCATGCATTAAATCTATCTTCAACATATTATTTTCATACTCGATTCTTGTGTTTTCATTTGCATCATCATTTAGTCTTCTAGTCAAATCTTCTTCATTCTTCTTTCTATCTTCAATTTCTTTACAAAATCTCATAGTCATATCCTACATCTCATTCTTTGTTGTGTTGTTTTCTTGTTTCAGCTTGTTTATCATATCATTAAGATTTTCCTTTTCATCATTCTCATTTTGCATCTTTTCACAAAGTTCTCTTCTCTTGTTTCTTGAAATAGTAAGATTTTCTTGAAGTGCTTGAATAATATCCTGATCTTCTTTTAGGTCATCTTCAAGTTTGATATTTTTCAATTTTTCTCCATCATAGTCTGAGAGAGCTACTTCAAGTTGCTTCATCAAGTTTTCTATCTCTACCGGTGTCAAGATCTTCCTCAAGCTGTTAGGCTTCAGAAAATAGAGGACCATTCTCTGATACCACATGAAAAACACACCATAACACAATATTTTAACAAGGAAACCCGGTGTGGGAAAAACCTTGGTGGGATTTGTGACCCACAATATTCACCTACTGGCCAATAACAGAATATTACTGCTACAAGAGGGGCTTGCACATGCGGGAAGGCCAAGTGCCTAGAGCTCACTACTCAAATACAAAATAGGACATCTCACCGACTTACAAAATGGATTATATAAATGCAGTGTCTTGTACTGCTTCAAAATAGCATCTATAATGCTAGATCCAGTATTGGTTTATAGCTTTTCTTATTACATAAACCCTTAACCTATAATTTGCTTAATAGGTCTGCCTTATTTTGCCTAATTACATTCCTCCATTCTTACCTAATTGTTCTACAATGATATCTCTTATATAAGAGTCATTTTACAACTTTCCAAGTCGGCTTACAATGATTTTTCAATAATAAACAAAATATATTAACAACAAAATTCTTGTCGGCTTCTGTGCCGGTATGCTTGCTTTCACTGCCGGTGTCGGTGGTCTGTGTACCAGTGTAGAATCTATTTTTGCTAGTGCCGGTGGATTGCCTTGACGGTGACATAGGATTGTAAAGTTTCCATCAATGACAAAACCTTCAATCACCTACAATGTCTCATTGGAGTGTGCATTTTCCAACACTTTTCTCTGGACCTTGCCAACCTGCGAGGTGGAGATCCTTTTGCTGGTCGTGTTGCTTCGCAAGAAAGTTTTGGTTTTGGCTACAGTGGCTTTGTCCATAGTCTGTGCTCTCCTGGTTGTGCCTTGGTGTGAGGGGGATGTTTGGGATTTGGGTGGAGGTTTTGTTTTTCTAGAGTCCTTTCTCCCCATGGGTTCTATTTTGGCCTTTGGGAATGATCTAGTGTGGTTGGGGAACTCTGTCTGGGAAGTCCCTGCATCTTTCTAGTGTGATATTTTTGAGTTTTCTCTTGCAAATTGTGGGTGATTTTATTGATCTATTCTTTTCAAGAGATTCTCTGTTGTTTCTCTAGATGTATTTCTTCCTTTTGTCTATGTCTGTCTTATTGAGGTGGACCACACTTCTATAGAGGGGAAGAGTTGTGGGCAGAGTTTGGTGGGATGGCTCCTGATGGGGGTATTAGATACCTTTCTATTCGAGGTTGGATGTGCTCCTGTGATTGTCTCTTTCTTGATGGGCTTCTTTCCCTCTTCTTCTTTAGAGGTGGAGAATTTGGTGAAACTTATTGGCATAGAGTCCTTCTGTTACTAGCCTCTGTTTTTGTTCAAGGTTTAGGGAGCCTTTTCAAAACCCTTCCTTCCAGCTAAGCATCATGTGAATATTTGTTTGTTGTTGGACTTTGTTTTGGGGTTATCTGCTTCATTTTCCCTATGCTTGGTATCTTTCCTTCCAGCTCCTATTGAGGTGGTTTCCTTTCTTATTGAGGTGGAGAGGTATCGTGCTGGAAGGCGAGTGTTGATCAGATGTTGGGTGGTGATGGGTGCCCTCCTCCTGGTTATAGGAGCTAGTTTAAAACCCACTATGAAGGTTCGGGAAGCATTTCAAAATCCCCCTATTGGTTATTTTTTTTTGTTTATTTTATTGATGTCTGCTTCAGGTCATGGGAGCCTTGTAAAACCCACAAGTAGGCTGGATGAAAGTAGTTTTCAAGGGCCCAACCTGGCCACTTGTTGTTTTGGTTTTTGGTTAATGATAGGTTTTGTTTTTGGCAACCTGAGATCTATGTTATAGGTTAAGGGAGCTTGGGAAAACCCTTCTCTATTGGTTTTGGGGGCCAGTTCAAAACCCAGGCTATTGGTTAGGGGAGCCATTCGAAACCCTTTGAGTCTTGATCCTGAATGAATGGCTACCTATTGTAGTCTAGTGCCTTTGAAGGTTATGGGTGCCTAGAAAACCCATGTTGTCAGTCAAAGGTTAAGGGAGCCTTTGTAAAACCCTTATGTTTGTTTTAGAGGCTAGTCTTTTTTAGCCCTGACTGTGGTTGGGCTGCTGGTTTTTTGATGATTATTCCTCTAGGAAGTGTTATTTTTTGGGTTCCAGATCCTGGTAAAATCAAAGAGTTTCGGGTCCCTTCAAAACTTGTTGTATGAGGTTTTAGGTCCCCTCAAAACATGTTTATTCTTAATAAAAAACTATCATATACACATTAGCATGATTATGTCCAATGCACAAAAAAATTACTTCAAATACTAAAAATACTTGAAATATCAATGAATAATAGTGTATGCATTCCTTTCAAATAAAATAAATCCTTTAGAAAATATAGATAAGTATTTGGAATATTTTCAATGATTAATTAATCATACATAACACTCACAACAAAATGTAGTTGATAAATATAATATCTTTCTAATATGCATCAAAAATTGATTAAGAAATTGATATTAAGAGAGGTCATAGAATAAATTTTTTTTCTCAATGGAAATATAATAGAAATGTGTACTTAGATTTAATGCTTAAGAATGGAAAACTAATAAAACACACATAAAATAGAGTACACTCCATATTTTGTTTTGTCAATATTGTCAAGTAATCTCAATGCCAAGGTTAGAGGAAAAAAGAAAGAAAGAAAAAAATTATATATCATTACCCTGGTTGAATAGTACATTGACACTTCTCATTAATATGATACATCAAGTAACATATTTGATAAGATATCAATAACTTTCTTTCATATTCAAAATAAATCAAATATGATCTTGATAAATTAGAAAGAAAAATTTCATAGAGTTAAAAATTTGATAAAATAGGGGATAAAATCACTTCAATAATGTAAAGGAACACGCATATATGAAATTTTTGGCATTAGGAGTAAATCTACACATAATTATTAGATGTTTTCTATTTTCAAGAAGCCTCATTTTAGTTTGAAACTTACATATTTGTGTGTACTTTTAACTATTAGAATATACCAATGCATTCAACTATTAATAATTTGCTAAGTATGATATCTCATTGTATGATTTCATATGACTACTATTGGGATGTCAATCCTACAAAATACTATTGGCATATGATGAAGAGGTAACAAAGTATGTTGTCATTGATGTCAATAAGCGCAGGTGAACCAGTATGAAGATTGGAAGAAGTTATTATTCATGTTCAAATAGGAGAACTAGTATGAAGGGATGAAGTGGACCAGTGTTGGGGTTTCACTAAGTGTGACTACCGGTTGCTAGTCTCGGCTCTAGGGTTTTTGGTTTGGCAATCTAGCTTGTGCGATGCAACCGATGACATTTTGTGATGAGTTAGCTAAGAGATAAGGATGAGATCGAGATGCCACGTCAGTTTTGTGCACGTGAAGGATTTCCTTGAGAATCTTGCATGTAAAGATTGATTGCATTAAATGTCTACCTCGAGAATGAACACTCTTCTTAGCGGTATGTGAAGAGAGCATGATGAGTTACTGATTTCCGTATGTGGTGAAGAATGGATGATACAAAATAACTTATGATCTGTTTGAGATTGTTTAATTCTATGCAAAAGTGTTTGAACGGTCAGGATTGGACCGCTTGTAATTGTAAACGTAAAATATTTAGGGTTTAGGATTTATACTACCGACATAATTGTTGTCTTTAAGGTTGATGATGTTTGTTATTGTTTGTGTTGGCAAATATTGTGTTTGTATCCAAGTGATGAGATACTTGCTAGACCAGTGAGTAGAAAACTGCATAGTGTGATTGTAGACTAGAGGAGCTGAAAAGGATCTGCCTTAGCATGTAGTGTTGTTATCATACCAAAACTTTACCTATTGTCTTCTAACGATTTCAATAGTAGGAAAATCCCTTTGCCGAGTAGCTTTAATGAGCTTGTTGCAAATCCTCTAACTAGGTGACTCAAGATCATTGAGTTCTTCAAATCATCTAGTGAGGTAACCTTTAACAGGGTTTCAACCTTTAACAAGTTATATAGCCATCCCTTAACTGGGTGATATTTAACAAGATCGGTTCCTAACATAACCTTATTGTAAAGTCTTTAACTGGACTAGGCTCCTAACAGAGCAAGCTTCAAAAGAGTTAAAAAACCCCACCGTGGTTTTTCCCATTTGAGTTTCCACGTGAAAAATCTGTGTCATGAGTTTTGCATTTTTCATGTGATGATTGAGAAGTCTTTGTTTAGGAGAATAGGTATGCAAAGCTAATGGTTATGGTATTACCGGTACAACACATGCATGAGTATATTGGTGAATTAGTTATCAAGTGTTGAATGTTATTTGAAGTATTTAGTTTTACTGGTTTAGCTATCTAAAGTCTTACTCTATTTAACCGGTATTGCCATGGTTAATTCCAGTGATGAAGACAACTAGTTAGCATTGTTTTAACTTGATATGTTGTTGAGAAGTTTTTGTATGTATTGATTCATCCCCCCCACTCTGAGTATCGATTAGGGTAATTATTTTTTATCATTATTCATCAATTGGTATCAGAGCAAATCTAGGTCCTCGGTGATATAAGCTTAACCGCTTGAGGTAAAAGATCCTCCTTTAATGATGAAGAGGGAAGGTCCTAAGTTCAATAGAGATAACTTCAAAATATGGAAGGAAAAAATGAAGATTTATATCAATATTTTGGGTGCTCAATAGTGGAGCTATGTTGAGAATGTCTATGTTATCCCCACTAGCACTTTAACTTATAATCAGAAAAGAGAGATTCAAGAAAATGGGCAAGTCATGGAAGCCCTTATTAGCAGCCTATCCTTTATTGAGTTAATTGATGTACAAGATAAGGACAATCCTAAGGATGTATGGGACACTTTGGAAACCATTTATGGTGGTGATGAGCATGTCAAGCAAGCTAAGGAAGAGAGCCTTAGAGGAAAATTTGAAGACATGGGGATGGTTGAAGGAGAGACCATTCATCAATATGGCATAAGGATCAAGATAGTGGTTGGAGATATCAATAGCATTGGTGGAAAAATTGATGATGCCACTGTTGTCAGTAAAGTTTTGAGATCATTGTTACCAGTCTATGCAATCAGAGTTGCTGCTATTCAGGAGCTAAGGTCTATTGACAAAACCAAGGCATCCTTAGACTCTATCATTGCAAAGTTGACTGCATATGAGTTGAATAGGTATGATGGTAGTGTTCAGAAGACTGAGTCATCCTTTAGAGCATCTGCTACACCAACCAAAAAAGGAAAAGAAGTAAGTACCAGTTATGAATCTAGGAAATGTAGAGATATGGATGATGAAGAGATTCTGATGGAGTTTGAAGCTCTTCTTGCCAAGAGACTTCCAAAAGGCATTGGAAAATACATAGGTAATCTTCCTTTAAAATGTTTTTCCTGCAATAAGATAGGACATATAGCTGTTAACTGTCCTAACAATGACAATAAGGATAAACCAGAGAGATTTAGAAAGTATAAAGGAGGATGTAGGAGAAATTGTCTTGTTGTAATGGATGAAGGTGTTACTGATGAAGAATTTGAGGATGAATAGAATGAGGACATAGTGTTTGTAACTATAAAGGAAGAACTATCTGACAAGAAAGCCCTTGTCTCTCGCATTGGCAACTCTAATGAGTGGATTATTAATAGTGGGTGTTCTCAGCACATGATTGGTAACCAGAGAAAGTTTCAGTCTCTCAAAGAATATAATGGGGGTGTTGTCTGGTTTGGAAATGATGCACCATGCTTGGTGAAAGGTAAAGGATCCATCTCACTGAATGGAGAGAGCAGTGCAAATGATGTCTACTGGGTAGAAGGTCTTAAACATAACCTTTTGAGTGTTGCTCAGCTAAATGACAAAGGACTCATATTGGAGTTCAAAGGTGGAGTTTGTAGTATAATTGGAAAGAGTGATGAACTTATTGCCACCGGTAAGTAGATCAGAGGTAACTTATTTTAGTTGAATGCCAAGATTAGTCATTATCTGATGGCAAAGTTTGATGACAGGTGGATATGGCATAGGAGACTTTGTCATATAAACTTTGACAATATTGTAAAAGCCAGTATGATCAAGGCAATAAAAGGATTGCCTTTGTTGAACAAATTGGAGAATTATTGGTGCAGAGATTGCCAACTTGGGAAGATGTCTTCCTCAACTTTCAAAGGTAAGTCTTTTTCAGAAGAGAACTTACTTGATCTTGTGCACACCGATCTATGTGGTCCAATGAAAAGTAGAAGTATTCAGGGAGATAGGTATTTCATGATTCTTATTGATGACTACTCAAGAATGATGTGGGTCACATTCTTGAAAGACAAGTCTGAGGCATTTGGAAAGTTCAAAGCCTTTAGACCATTGGTAGAGAAGGAAAGTGGTCAAAGGCTAAAATGCCTAAGAACTGATCAAGGAGGTGAATTCACTTCTGATGAATTTAACAAGTACTGTGAAGAGAATGATATCAAGAGGCAACTATCTGCCCCAAGGACACTGCAACATAATGGCATAGCAGAAAGGAATAATAGCACTGTAGTTGAAGCGGCCAGAACAATGCCGATCCAAGGAAAGGTTGCTCACACTTTTTGGAGAGAAGCGGTGAGCACTGCAGTCTATACTATAAACCGGGTACTCATCAAGAAAGGTAAAGATAAAACCTGTTATGAGTACTGGACCGGGAAGACTCCCATTGTGAGTTATTTTAGAGTATTTGGCAGTAAGTGTTATATCAAGTGAGGTGAGAATCTAAGAAAGTTTGATGCTAAATGTGATGAAGGAATATTTCTAGGATATTCCACTAAGAGCAAAGCTCTCAAGTACTACAATAATAGGACTCATAAAAATTTTGAGAACATCAATATCAAGGTTGAGGAATCCCTTGAGGAGTCTGAGGAAACTTGCAGTGAGTAAGTGCAAGATGAATCGGGTGTAGCATTCTATGAACTAGTTAAGAAAGAAACAAGCAAAGACCTCAGTATTCCTATATCGGTAGAAGCTGCAGTAGGTGAAGAAGAAGATAGAGAAGAAGAAGAAGAAGAGGAAAAGAAAGCAAAAAAAGCTAGAGTCATTCCTAGATATGTGAAACTACATCATGATCAGAAGCAGATCATAGAAGATAAAGATGTAGGGATACTCACAAGAAGAAAAATGAAAGAAAACTCTTGCATGATTTCTGAATTTAAGCCTAAGACCACTAGAGAGGCACTTATAGATGAAGACTGGATTAAGAAAATGGAAGAGGACTTGGACTAGATAGAAAATAATACAACATGGTCTTTAGTACCCATACCAGAACACAAGAATGTCATAGGTACCAAATGGGTCTTCAGGAATAAGTTGAATGAAGAAGGAACAATTGTAAGGAACAAGGCAAGACTTGTATGCAAGGGATATGCTTAGGAAGAGGGAGAAGACTATGGAGAAACCTTTACCCCAGTGGCTAGGCTAGAAGGTGTTCGAATGCTACTTGCATTTGCAACATTTAAGGGATTCAAGGTATACTAGATGGATGTAAAGTCTACATTCTTGAATGGAATCCTAGAAGAGGAAGTGTATATTGAGTAACCAGATGGGATTGCCTTATCAAAAGATAGTAACATGGTGTGTAGATTACACAAGGCCTTGTATAGACTAAAACAAGCACCAAGGGCATCGTATGAATGGTTACACTCTCATCTTGTGAAGATACGATTTCAGAGAACAAGTGAGGACAACAACATCTACCTAAAATCTAAAGGTGATCAAATTCTGATCTGTGAAGTGTTTGTAGATGACAATATTTGGAGGAGATGAAATGAGCCATCCATTTGTAAATGAAATGAAGAAAGAGTTTGAGATGTCTCTGATTGAAGAGATAAAGTTCTTAATTGGTCTACAGATTTAGCAGATGAAAGAGGGTTTCTTTATTACCTAATCCATGTATTTCAAAGAGGTATTAAAGACCTTTGGCATGCAGGAGAGCAAACCGGTTGGTACTGTTACTACTTATCAAATTTCCATTAGTTTTATGTACAAAGTCATTCTATATTCTAGTCGGTTAGTAGTACCGAATCATGCATTCGGTACACACAGAGAAGTCGGTATAGTCGGTTACAGAAGGAAAACAGTCACAAAGTGTAGTATACACCGAGCTGTCTACCGAGTGTTATTTCATGTCTACCGAGCAGTAAAGATAAAACACCGAGTTGATATACATCAAGTTAAACATGTTACCAGATTCATTGAACCTAGAAACACATACGAAAACGTGTTACAAGGTCGAGGCACATAGAACTGTTATCACATTGGAAATTGCACATGCAGATTTTGTATAATTTTGAGGTCATCTAACCAATGAAATATTTTGCATGGTTATTTATCCAAGAAATCATGTTTGTAAGATCAAAGCAATGAATCGGATCACCGACATAAGAAGTCTATTTATACAGCATGAATTTAGGGTTAGAAACATATGTGAATGTGAGAAATGTGTGTGCATATGTGTATGAAGCAAGACTTATGTCATACATGAGAAACCATAGAGTATTATGATTGTTACAGAGACACAAAGGTCACCGAGAAGGTTATCAGAGAACAATCGAGGAACAGAGTAAACAGAAGGGTTTACCGAGTTACTTTATGAGTTACCGAGGTATGCTATAAGCAAGGTAATCTTATTTTGAGCACATAGAATCTGCTACAGCATTCCAGATGTAAAGTTGTAGATATTTGTAATGATTCTATTGTAATATCTTGAAGTTGTAAGAGAAACCTTTAACAGGGTAAAAGACTCTAACCAAGTTTATAAATTGTAAATCCTTTAACCAGGTGCTACACTTAGATAGTGTTGTAAAATCCTTTAGCAAGGTAGATCTAACTGATCTTAATACTCCTAATAGGGTCAGCTATCAAAAATAGCTAAATGTAGCTCTAACTGAGCTCTCTTTATTTTTGCAGTAGTGAAGTTGTGGGTGCCATCCCCACCGTAGTTTTTCTCTCTAACCAAGAGTTTCTGCATGACCAAAATATATGTGTTATGGAGTGAATCATGTATGAATGTTATCTATTGATTATAGTTTTGTTTTATGTTACTGTACTACTCTGTTTATGTATAATAGTAAGGTTATTACAAAAGAAAAGTGTTTGGAGTACTGATTCACCCCTCCCCTCTCATTACATTAGCTTTCCATATTGGGCCTAACAATTGGTATCAGAGCTTGAATCTTGGAAAAGGGTTTAACTACCTAAAGAGAAAGATCTTATCAATGGAAGGCTATAAACAATCTCAGAGGATTGTGTATCTACAAGAAGAGATGGATAATGCAAATCAAGTGATTGCAGACATGCAAAGGCAAATTTAAAGTCTCTGAAAGTAAGGAGAAGATTATCTGATGACTTGCAGGATTCACAAGAGTTAGTGGAACAAATCGAGACATCATCTGACAACAGTATATCTGAAGAGACTGAAGAAATGATTGGAATGTTGAAAGAAAAGAACAAAGCATTGGTTGATCAACTAAAAGCAATGAAAAGAGAACATGAACATTTCAGTACATAGATGACTGAAAATCTAGATGCATTAAGGATAGCCGAGGATAAAGCAAGAGATCTATAAAGAGAGAAACAACAACTTGAAATCTTAGTATCTGATAAGAATGATGAAATCATAAGGCTAACTAATATTCAACAAAATCTTACAGATCAACTAGGTTATACACATCATGAAGCAAATCTGATAGATGATGAGAATCAAGCATTGAAACTTGAAGTATCAAGGTTGAGCAATGAACTTGAAACAAAGAAGAAATCCAAGGAAACACTGAAGAAGAGTTATGAAGCATCAAAGATGTTGGATGAGCAACTAAACACAAGATGACCCTACAAAGAAGGAGGAATCAGTTACAAAGGAAAAGACTCTATTGAGAAGGGAATCTGCACTACCGAGAGAGGAGAATCATCAAAAAAAGCTAGAAAAGGGAATAACATCAAAAGGAAGAAGCCTATTGCTACTACTATGGAAATCAAGGTCATACTGCCAATATGTGTCAAATAAGAAAAGGTAAGCAACCGAATACCACTAAGACTAATGGTTATTGTTACAATTGCAATAAATATGGTCACACATCTAATCAATGTAGGACAAAGTCTGTTAACAATTATCAGAAGGCAAAATTCAAAGGGTTTTGAAAAAACTGCAATAGATATGGACATAGTACCAAGAAGTGTTGGTTTAAGCAAAAGAACCACATATGGTCTACACACCGAGCAAATACTAGAGGTTACCGAACTCACACAGATCCTTACCAACAATATTCTACATTACCATGGGATTACAATACAAGGATATGGTGTGAATGTTGTGGAAGATATGGACATATAAGTGCCAAATGCTTTATAAGGTTTGGAATAAATAACCAAAGATCATGGAGAAATCCTGGTATGGCATGTTTTCATTGTCACAAAGCTGGACATTTAGCTGGAGATTGCAGAGATCAACCGAGAAGAGACAATGAGGAGATAAAAGAAAAAATCAAGATGATTTTGAAAAAGAAAAAAATTATGTCTGATGAAGAAAGCACCTTACCTACCGAGTTAGGTGCTCCCACTCCAAATTAATCGATAAAGGTATGAAGGGACTACATTCTCACAAGGTTAAATCTTAAACAGTTCCTATTTTTAGTATGTACTGAATTCAAAATCTGCATAGTAAGATGTAGTAGTAAGTTTGAAATTCTATCAAAGTCTTTTGGAGTACTTTACAGGAAAACTGTTAAGTCGGTGAATTCAGGAAGCCTGTCAAGTCGGTATATGAAGGAAATCTGGTTACTTAGTTAAACCAAAAAAAAGGGAAAGAAAGTTAAGTGAACCAAGTGCATTTAATGTATTTGACCTAACTTGCATGGAGCCCGATAAGGTATTTTTGAGTACTTAAAAGGTTTTTCACAGTCATTTTCATTCACTAAGTTTTTGAGAAGTAGAGAAAAGCGAATCAAGGTGATCAAACCATCTTCAAAGAAAAATCTAAGGTATTTACATTGAATCTCATCGCATTGCTAAGTTGGTTTACTGAACTCATTAAGTTGTTATCTGCTGAGTGTGAAGCATCTGCCGTTTGTTAAGTTCTGAAACACTAAGGTTCCTATGTCAATTTTTATCTGAAATCAAAATGGCATCTAAGATCCAAGACCCCATTGTTGTCACAAATGTAGAAATGCCCTCACTAAAATACTCTATGACTCACAAAATTGCATCTGAACCGGATGACAAAACTAATTTTTCACTCATCCCGGATCGAGTCTTGTTAGTCGAGGATGTGAGATTCTTCACAAAATGTCATGTTGAAGAACTTGGTCATGTTGAGATCAAGGATGCATACGATGAACTATGCACAGATGGTAAAATGGATAGCAAGTTTGAACATATCAAAATCAAGGGATTGACTGAAGCCCTAACCTATCCCCGTGTGCTCAAACCTTAGTGGGTCAGGTTTGTACTAAGCTGAGTGCATGATGATTTCATGTGGCTACAAGAGAAACCATTTAAGATCACTAAAGAAATCATTCATCTGATCACTGATTACCCTATCTATGATCATGCCCGAGCATAGAAAATGATATCACAAAAGGAATTGATCAGTTTGACTGGAGTTGAATCGGATTACAGAGGTCTGAAGTTGAACAATGTTACTAATCCTGAACTCAAATTTGCCATTAGAGTAATTGGTTACTGTTTCTTCCAATCGGCAAGGGAAAACAGTGTACCATGTGCAGCAGTGGACTTAGCATACAAAATTGTTAAGAAAGGGATGAAAGTTGACTTGTTTGAAAATCTGAACACAATCAGGAAGCCGAAGAAGAACAACATGGCAAACACTCTAAAATTTGGATCACTACTTGTATGTATGTTTTTCTACTTTGAGAAGTTTTTTCCAATAGTCGGTAAAGTTGTTTGGGAACTACACCGACCAATCACCCATCAGATCAATGACTTCATCAAGAAGTTAGGTGATAACTTTAATGATATAATGGATGATTACTTCAGCAAGTTCCAAGAAAAAATGCATAACAGGTACTGGATTCCACCACAGCTAGTAGAAAAATACAAAGATGAAATATGTTTTGAGGTAGACACTGATTACTATTATGTGAATGTTGTGGAACTGAGGACTCAATCTTTGTCACTTATGGGTTAAGAGATTGATTTTGATATCACACAACAACAAATTGATGCCCATCTATCATTGCCAAGGCATACTACTAAGCTGAGGTATGGAACCTATGAAGAAAGGAAAGAAAAAGTAAAAATGAGCATTGTAGTACCTAAGGCTACAAGAAAAGGTACAAAGATGATTAAGGCATTAACTGAGAAATTTGGAGAAGAGTCTTCCTTCACACCTGTCAAAGAAGTTGTAGCCATGACCAAAGAGGAGATAGAAGCCCAAGAAGCAGCCATAACACTTAGCACCAAATTGCCTAAGGGAAAAGTTTTGAAGAAAAAGAAACAGGACACTTCAATGGCCCTACCGACCCCTCCAACAAAGAGACCTAACACAAGGGCATTTGCTGCATCATTGAGTAAGAAACAAAAGACCGTTGTCGTTCCTAAGGTAACTAGACCTTACAAGAAATCTACTCGGAGACTCATTTTGCTAAAAGAGTCAAGTGATACTGAATCTGAAGATGCAAATAAATTTCAGATTGTGAAAAGCAAGAAGGTAGATGTACATAGTGTAGAAATTTTTTGTAATAATCTAAAGGAATATGGTGGATTTGGTGGATTCAGATTTGTCAAATATGAATCCAGATCTGCTGATGAAAAGAGGCAAATTGAAGAAGCTGTCATTTGCACACTTCTCAAATTCTGAGTGGTACCATTAGAAGTATGTAATTCTATTCCTAAGGAATTATATGCACATATTGAAACCAGATGGCAATATGCCCTAGACTCAGAGAAAAAAATCAGAGAAAGAAGTTTGGTGCATCTCTTTCCTGATATGTCAGTTGATGAAATAAAAGAACATCTGAGAAACAACCAAACTCAATTTACAGTAAAACAAAAGGCCTTGAAATTGATGAATGGCCTATATATAGAAGTGGAGAAGGAAACAAAAGAGCAATGGAAGACCGTCTTTTGAAGAAAGAATGCTGGTGAACAATCTACAGTAGAAATAGTCTATGTCACCGACCAAGAGCCTGGTGTCACCAAGCAAGACCCTGCTGAAACCATTCAAAAAGATGAAGATATCATAGATGCAGAGGCACCTGAACAAGAAATGATAGAAGGCAATGTTTATGCAAAACTTGTCTCCAGTGAATCTATTTTGGAACAAGTTCAGCCTTACCCACTGATCAATCAACCTACTACAACCGAAGCTCCTCAGGCTACAGGTGAAGGCACCGAAGGTCAAAAGTCTATAGCAGAAGGTACTTCACAAGAACAAACCTCTCAAGCACCTTCTAGCACAGAAAATGTTACAACTCACACCAAGCACTGAGACACCGAAGGACACTACCGAGGCTAAAACTGACAAAACTGTTGAATCTACCGAGCAACCTACCAAGGGTCCTTAAGCCTCTCAAGCTATTGTAGTGGTTCACTCGATGAATGGTAAAGAAAAGAAGTTGAAAAAGCATAGTTTCAAAATTGATTTATCAAAACCGATAGTGTTGCCCAATGTAGACATCTCCAAACTGAAAGGGCAAGCACTCAATGAATTCGGTGAACTGTGCAAAGCAAAGGCCGAACAAGAGAAGCAACTGGCTATACAAAAGAAGAATAAAGTACTTCAAAAGGTAAAGACCTTACTATCAGATATGCTACCTTTGGCTACAGTATCAACCAATGTAGCCATCCATATTCAATTGGATGAACTCCTAAATCAGATTGAGACATCTGGAGTAGATGCATCCGAATACTTGAGAAAACTAAAAGACAAGGAGCTAATTGCTAAAATGATAGAGGAAGTACAGAAATCAATTGCTGTTGGCAAGGTAAAACTTGTCAAATTTATTGCTGAGTTGTCTCCTCAACTCAAGCACATTCTTTCATTATTTCAGAAACTCTGCACATTTTCTTTATTTCTTAAGGATATTAAGAATAAAAAAGAAGAAATTGAGAAAGAGATCACTAATCTCTCAAATAAGTTGACCCCCGAGCCCAATTTAGTTCAGAACTTTTATACTAAGCTACAACAGCTCATGGCTCAACAATTGGAACTGAGGAATGAAGAACATAAGATCAGGATGGACATAATGACACTTCAAACATTATTCCTTCCTCATCTTTCATCTGTTCAAGAATAGCTAAACCGAGCCACTTCTCTCTCTACTACACAAGAGGGAAGCACTTTAGATGACTTAATTTAATTACTAGCTGATATTAATACACATATTTCTTTAATGAACAGTGTCAAGGATGCACTTTCTGTCGCCCTCACCGAAGCCTAGACAAAGTACAAATCCATTTTTGATTAGTTGCCACCTCCCAATGGTAACTAAATTTTTATGTTTGTCAAAAAGGGGGAGTATATCAGAGTATATCATTAGGAGTGTATAGTATATAGGGGAAGTATACTGAGCAGAGAATGAGTAGAATATGCAGTGAACCAAGCAATGAACAGAGGAAAGAACAGTGATTATAGAGTATTGTACAACATATTGATAAGGGGAGTATATTTGATTATACTATTTCAATGACTAATGTATATACAACATGTTTAGTCAATTTTGTAATGTATACAGATTTTTGAGTAATGACTTTGAAAGTAGTTTTGTCAAACATCTCAACTAATGTCAAAACGGGAGATTGTTACTACTTATCAAATTGCCATTAGTTTTATATACAAAGTCATTCTATATTCTAGTCAGTTAGTAGTATCGAATCATGCAGTCGGTACACATAGAGAAGTCGGTATAGTCGGTTACAAAAGGAAAATAGTCACAAAGCCCATTATACATCAAGCTATCTACTGAGCAGTAAAGATAAAACACCGAGTTAAACATGTTACCAGATTCATTGAACCTAGACACACATATGAAAACGTGTTACAAGATCAAGGCACATAGAACTATTATCACATTGGAAATTGCACATACAGATTTTGTATAATTTTGAGGTCATCTAACCAATGAAATATTTTGCATGTTTATTTATTCAAGAAATCATGTTTATAAGATCGAAGCAATGAATTGGATCACCGACATAAGAAGTCTATTTATGGAGCATGAATTTAGGGTTAGAAACATATGTGAATGTGAGAAATGTGTGTGCATATGTGTATGAAGCAAGACTTATGTGATAGATGAGAAATCACATAGTATTATGACTATTACAGAGACACAAAGGTCACCGAGAAGGTTATTAGAGAACAATTGAGGAACAGAGTAAACAGAAAGGTTTACCGAGTTACTTTATGAGTTACCGATGTATGCTATAGGCAAGGTAATCTTATTTTGAGCACATAGAATCTGCTATAGCATTCCAGATGTAAAGTTGCAGATATTTGTAATGATTCTATTGTAATAACTTGAAGTTGTAAGAGAAACCTTTAGCAGGGTAAAAGACTCTAACCAAGTCTATAAATTGTAAATCCTTTAACCGGGTGCTACACTTATATAGTGTTGTAAAATCCTTTAGCAAGGTAGATCTAACTGATCTTAATACTCCTAACAGGGTCAGCTATCAGAAATAGCTAAATGTAGCTCTAACCGAGCACTCTTTATTATTGCAATAGTGAAGTTGTAGGTGCCATCCCCACCGTAGTTTTTCTCTCTAACCAAGAGTTTCTGCATGACCAAAATATATGTGTTATGGAGTGAATCATGTATGAATGTTATTTGTTGATTATAGTTTTGTTTTATGTTACTGCACTACTCTTTTTATGTATAACAGTAAGGTTATTACAAAAGAAAAGTTTTTGGAGTACTGATTCACCCCTCCCCTCTCAGTACATTAGCTTTCCATATTGGGCCTAATAGGTACATTGATGGTGCCTGGTTGTAAATTGACTATGGAATATGATTCGGCATTGGTGAATGAGAAGGAGTATCGGTCAATGATCAGTAAGCTGCACTATGTGGTACATAGCAGACTAGATATTGCTCATGCAATGGGTATTGTGGCCCATTTTCAGAAAAATCCAAGTGAATCCCACTTGGTAGCAGTCAAGAGGATTCTTAGATACCTAAAAGGGATAGTTGATTATGGATTGTGGTATCCATACAATGGTGATTTTAATCTCAAAGTATTTACTGATATAGATTGGGCAGGTAATGTGGAAGACCAGAAGAGAACAACTGGTGGAGTGTTCTTTCTTGGTAGAAGACTAGTCTCATGGATGAGTAAGAAGTAGAGCTATATTTCCCATTCTATAGCTGAAGCGGAGTATGTGGCAGCATTTATGAACTACACTCAAGAAATCTGGATGAAACATGTATTGGATGGTTTCAAAGTACCTATATCTAAACAGGTGAGTATATTTTGTGACAACACAAGTGCAATAAATATTTCCAAGAATCCGATATTACATGCTAGAACTAAGCACATTGAGCTCAAGTATCACTTCTTGAGAGAGAAGGTTCAAAAGATCCTTATCATCTAAGGCCTCATCTTTTCTTAATGTTATGTGTGGAGATAAGTCATGAATTAAATGCATAAAATTATCTTCTCTACAATTGTTTCAATGAATAAGATAGGCTCTAGGAGAATAAGGAGGATCTAGAGAGATGAAAAGACCAATATCTTGATTTTCCCCCCCTTGCACTAGGGTATGTGTATGAGATCAAGATGGTGCCATGTTTTCTCTGATGAATAAAAAGAATAGTAAGAAGGGAGGGGTGAATCGGCATTCCTTTGAACTTATTTAAACTTCTAATTAATTAAGGACATAACATAATCTAAGTGCAGTAAACAAAAGAGACATAACACATAGCACATGAATTTTGTATGTGGAAAACCCAATATGGGAAAAACTACAGAGAGAAGATTCTCTTAGGAATAGAGTAATATGCAAATAGTTACACAATAAAAAGGGTGTTGGGTCACTACTGGTTTGGCTCAGTGTTGGTTTGGATTCACTGTCCAGAACAAAAGATGTCTTACAGCCGAAACATGAGTTACACAATATTGAACTGTTGTAGTTCATCTATCAAATGCATAGATTACAGTTCCTTTGCAGTACACAAGTAGTTCTTCTTTATTCACTATACATGATTTACTCACAATGCACATTCATAGTATTCTTTGCCAGTAGTACACAAAGTAGTTGTCTTTCAACAACCACACACATTTAACATGATATAAGTTGCTATATATATTCACATCAACAATAAGCGTAACATGACAAGTCAGCTTATTCAGAAGTGGTGAGACAGGGCTTATCCAATACATAACACCAACCAAAAATGTCATTTTGTAGAGTCGGGTTCTAACAAGTAGCATATCCAAATAGGACTAGATCTAAAGCATCTTGAGACATGTAGAATCATCATGTCTAGATGGGACTAGACTCAAAAATAGTCTTTCCAGTTAGGTAGAGTAATTGACTACAAATTGTGTGTATGGAAAGAAAAAAAACATGTGAAAAAGTAATCTAACCGATCCGAACTACATACATAAATTATAGACCAGATAGATACATATGAAATCTATGACATCAATGAAAACAATGGAAAATAGGTCAACAATCTCCCCCTTTGTCATTGATAGCAATAAAAGTTATACAGTTTAGGTTTTGCTAAGAATAATAACATAAAAGAGAGTTTTAAATACTGATGAATGTTACTGATACTACTGCACACTAACTACTCCCCCTTTGACAACAATGACAAAGGGCAAAAAGCAAAATTGAAATCAGACTAAAAAACTCCCCCTAAGGGAGATAATCAATTCTTGTCAGAGGAATCTTTGAAGCTCTTAGCATGGGCAGCCAATGCATCCTTGTGCATATCCCAGTGAGAAAGAGCATATGTTAGAAGCTCAACATGTGCTAACAAGGATGCATGCATTTGTTCTTCTTCAATGATGGAGTCGAGATTAGAATAAGTGAACTAGGAGGCAAGAGAGAGTGTGTGATTCAAGAGTGAGATACTTTCATTTCTAAAATATCTCAATTTGCTTAAGGCAAGAACAATATTATCTCTTTACTGATGTAGCTCATAGTACTTGCTATGAAGATCTTCAATATTTGATCTTTCAGAGCAAGATAAGTCTTTTGATAGTTTGAAGTTCTATTGAGCCTGCTATGTTTTATCTTGAATCATGTTCATTTCATCCTTAATACTTCTGGTGGCATCTAACCACTGAAGATTGAAAGAAAATAATATGTCACTATTATCTAGGTAAGATTGGTCCTACAAGATTAGTTAAGAGAGGTAGAGGTGCAGATTCACATTTGTCCTTGAACTCTTGTAGAAGCGTTTGCTTATCATCGGCCTTTTCCTTTTCATAGTTTTCTCTTATCTTCTCCACATGACTACTCAAAGAGTTGATCAATATTTTGCATTTTTCTATAGAAGAGATGTCTAGATCTAATTGATATTTAGGGACAACAAAATGAAGGGCTAACAAGAGATCTTCAATGATCTTATCTTTCTTCTGGAAATTATATCTTGCAGAAGTTATGAATGCTTCTCCAATTTCAAGCTTCTAAATGAGATCTACATTGCAGAAATCAACTGATTGCATAGAAGATGTGATAGGGGGAAGAATAAATGGTGCAAAGAATAGAATTTTCTATACATAATTTGGAGAACTGGATTTGGTTCTGTATATGGTGAAAATGGATAACAATAATAATGATATTGAAAGGCTAAATGAATTCAACCACAAAACCCTACCCTAACAACAACAAAGATCTACCATAACATATGAAGATTACCTAAGACAATGCAAATCAAATGAAATCACAAAGATTATACCATCACATGTCCAATAGGGTTTGGATCTCCATTCTTCCTATCTCCATTGATCTTTCTTGATATATTTGCTCTCAGATTTTATGTGCACAAGAGCTCAACAAAGAATGGAATGTGGTTGCAAGTAGGATCGTAGTGTAGTCAAGTCATTAAGATGATTGATTAGGGTTTGATAATGAAGGAAGCATCTCCTTATATAGAAGACACTATAAGAAATGGAGGGATAAGATTGAGAGGTGTAAAAGGAGGTCGGTTATGATTAGAGGGTAGGTAAAAGAAATAATAAAATAATGAAAGGGGTAGGTAGTGTATGAATTAAGAGATGAATGACATGTGTCATGGGTAGAAAAGGTTAATGAATTAATTAAATAAATAAAGATTTATTTAATTAATAGAATAATTAAGCTAAAGTAATTAAATAATTAAAATATTTATTTAATTAGACTAGACAATTTTGGGTGTCTACAGGTTCTAATCATGGAGATGTGTACATTGGACTCCTTTTCCTAATGGCTTCCTAGTTTGGATAGGACTTTCTCATCTGCATCTGAATTTCAAATTTCCTTAGAAGTGTCCAATTCTTTACCTTTGTTTGACATAGAGATTACTAGAGGTGAATTGCCTTTTGCAGAAGTTCTGGAGACACCTTAGGACTAGGGCATTCTAGAGGCACCAGAGCACTCATCAAGGACTAGGGGGCTTCATCCTAGTTCAGCCAGTACCAGGGCACCCAGTGCCCTGATCCTGACAATTTTTCTTGAACTTCTAGGTACAAGTTCTGATCCTCTTATCTTGCTCAGATCTTATTTTACAGCTCTCTTTGATTTTTATAACATTGTTTTCATCATTACATTTAAATTTCTCATTGTTTGTTATAGATTTTATACTTGCAATTCAAAGCCTAATTCAAAGATAACTTCAACTCAAACAAAAGGTGAAATAGGACCTCAATCAGCATTCAACCCTCTTCTTAATATAATTGAGGTTGGATCTATTGAGGGTCCATCATCCTTTTAATGTATTGGTTAATTTGGGTAATTGGTGGTCTTATCCTACTTGGTGAAACCCTAGTTCCAAATTACACCATTACATTTTGGTGAAACCAATATATTTCATTCTTAATTCTAATTTTTCATCTTCACATCTGATTTTTATGCATGTTAGCTTTCAAATTTCCACTCATAGATTGAATTTCCAATTGAATTACATAAATTTAGAGGTTGAATTCACAAAAAACCCAATTTATAATTCTAAAATTGACTCATGGGTTGCAAAATTTTCCAAGTGTGTTTTTCAGATTTAGACACATTCATTTCATAGCTAAAATAAACTTATAGAAAAAATAAAAATAAACATAAAAAATACATTAAAAAAATTGTGTTTTATGCATTTGTGTCGTTGCATGCTTTACCTCATTTCATTGCAATAGTTAGCATTTCTTTTGAAAATGTTAAATTAATCTTTGCAAGACTACTGTGCCTTTGACAGTACATTTTCTTATGATGACTATCCTTTTGAGGAAGTATATAGTAGAGAAGAACTTGAGGAGACTCTTAATGGTTTCCTTTATCCTAAGTCTTCTAAACCATCCTTTTGCCAAATGTTAATTAACATAATGTGTAAGCCATTTAGTTGTGATGACCTTGAGATGATGGATGAAACTCTTTATGAATTCATCCTTCTCTCTAAATCATCCTCTAAGTCTCCAACAATTCACAAGGATATTGTCACGCTTGACAATCCTCTTTATGAACCTTTACCTTCTATGAATCCTATTTATGAAGAAGCTTTTGTCATAAAATAAATCGATGTGGTTGACAATCCTCTTTATCAAGATTTACCTTTTAGAAATGAGGCCCTCATGAACCATGATAATTCTTCTTCAAAATCTTCTCTTATTCATGAGGATAATTTGGTGCAAGAAAATATTATTAACACTTCTTTTACATCTCTTCCCCTTAAGGATGAAATTCTGAAAATTTATGATGATCTTTCTCCTTAAAAATGCCTCTCTAGTTAGAGTATCTTAGAGAAAGAGGATGATATCATAAAAACCTTCGACTTAATGTTACTTTATCTTCAATACATGATACCTTTCCTAGAGAAGAAGTGTTTATGGACATCGATTTACCCTCTCCTAAATTTGGTCCTACCAATAAGGGCACATTGGTGAAAGAAGAGGTTATGAACACTTCTTTTAAAAATATCCCTCCCAAGGATGAATATTTGAAGAATTATGGTTATCCTAAAATATACCTCCCCCATAAGGATAATTTGGTGCAAGGGGATGATATTGTAGCTACCTTTCCTTGTGATATCATTCCCTCTTTTCATTTCAATGGATTTCCCACTAGAGATGAAGCATTATTGAATCATGTTTGTCCTTCTCCTAAATTTTTTCTTATAGATAAATATACTTTGGTGCAAGAGGATTAAATCATTAATAATATCCTTAATACTCTCCCTTTTAAAGATGTGTCCTTGAAGAAAACTAAACCTAATCAAGTCAACACCACTCATTTTTCTAGTTATGAGAAGCCTAAACCCAATGAACATTCCAATATCCTAAATGTTGCGAGGAACAGAAAGAGACTAGAGAAGATATCCATCTATAAATGGAGATTACAAAAGTGCATGATCTTATATAGTCTCCAGTACAACCATTGATGGAATCAATCATCCCCCGAGTAGTGAAAAGTCCTATGAAAACACAAGAGGAAGCAGTGGGAGGGCTTCAAGCTTCTAAACCAACTATATCTAATAGAAAAAATGTTAAGAAAACTAAGGGTGAAATATGGATCCTAAAGTTCGATGGCTCAAGGTCTAAGAAAGGAAGTGGAGCTAGAGTTGAGTTAACCAATCCCAAAGGTAAGGCTTTCTTAGCCTCATACCAATTGTAGTTTTCTTGTACCAATAATATGACTAAGTATGAAGACCTCATTAGAGGACTCCTCTTAGCCCTAAAGAAAGAAGAAAATTATTTGAAGGTGCAAGGAGATTCATAATTGGTAGTCAAATAGGTGAGAAGCTAGTATGCATGTCATGATAAGAGACTAGCAACATACAAATTTTTTGTCTAGGTTCTGATTGAGGATTTTGATGCCTTTGACATTCAAATCATACCCTAGAAGAGGAATGGTATACCAAATACATTGGTTGTGTCTGTAAGTATGTTAGAACCAATAAGTCAGTCCTCATTGAAGAGATTCTTTATAGAGCTAGTCTTGATGCCATTCAAGTACCTAACAACATTTCTCATTTCCAAGTCTTCGAAGATGATAAAAATATCTCGGCTTTTCTTTCTAATCTTGGCACCTTTGAAGACCAAATTATTGATGAAGATGATAGAGAAAAAAATGTTGGTGAGGAAGACACTTAGTGTATTACGAACCTCTCCATAAATGTCATTCCTAAGGATGTGGTTACTCTCAAATACCTATTTGATTCTGACCCCCCAAAAAAGGAGAAGTTGACTACTGATTTAAAGGATGGAAAATATGAGATATACAATATTGGCTATAATGGTTAAGAAAATATGGTTTTCATTGGAAAAAATTACACTTAAGATGAGAGAAAATTATAAAGATTTTGAAGGAGTGCATAGATGTCATAGCGAGAGGATATGAAGATTTGAATAATTTTGACACTTCTATAATCACTCTTTCAATTCTTTCAAACCCAACACAAATTGGTTTAGATAGAAATAATGTGCGATGAATCTCTCATAGAATATATCATCTTCAAGGAAGTTCAGAAGCTACTCACACCTAAAATTACCTTCCCTATTCGCCATTTCACATGGGTAGAAAAATTGGTACTAGTACGAAAGAAAAATAGAGAGACCAGGATATGTATATTTTCGTAACCTTAACAAGGCATCTGAGAAAGATAATTACCCATTGTCATCCTTAGATGAATTATTGCAAATTGTGAATGGGTCATAGATGATGTCTTTCTTTGATGGTTATTCTGGATATAACCAATTTTTTGTCAACTATGAATACTATATGAAGACAATATTCACCACCAAGTGGAGTACTTTTGCATATCGACAAATTTCATTTGGGTTAGTAAATGCCAGTTCAACCTTTCAAAGAGAAATAGACATAGATTTTAAGGAATTGATTGGGAAATGTATAATCATATAGATGGATGACCTCACTATGTTCTCCAAGAGGCGTGAAGACCATCCCAATCATTTTCAGAAAATAATAGAAAGGTATAAAAAATATGGGATATCCCTCAACCCTAAGAAATGTGTGTTTGGGGTGTCGGAAGGGAAATTGTTAGGTCTTGTCATATCAGAAAAAAGGATATCAATTAATCCTGATAGGGTTGAAGTATTGTTAAAACTCTAGATTCTAACAAGTAAGAAAGAAAAGAGATCCTTCTTAAGAAAGATTAATTTTTTTAGAAAGTTCATTACTGGATGTGCTGAAATAGTGAAGCCATTAAATGAGATGATGAAGAAAGATACCAAAATCAATTAGAGTATTGAAGTTAAAGAATAATTCACCCACCTTAATGAGGCCATTTTCTAAAGGCATAGTACTAACTAGCCTAGATTACACTTTGCCATTCTACATTTACTCTTGATGAGGGTAAAATTATAGTTGATGGACATACTCCTTTTAGTAACTACAATCGTGGGGTGTTTGATAAAGGTAAAGGAAATGCATCTAAATCTGGCAATGGTGTTAATTGGCCTAATGCTCAATACACTTATTGCACAAACCATTTCAGTGAATTTGATAATCATGTGAATACCTTTATAATCAAAGGTAAAGAACCTAAATGTCATGTTATTACCCATAGAGGAACAATTACCCTTCGATTTCCTAATTCTAGTTCTAAACCTACAACTCCCACTTCACAATATAACCTCCTAGAGCTTTTAGGAAAAATGCCCACAGAAATTTATGTACTTGAGCTTCTCCACTTATCCCCTCAACATAAAGCAATTCTTGACCAAGCACTTGCAAATACCATTCTGCATACCAACCTACAT
>NC_081411.1:95082139-95157139 GCF_030272615.1 Cryptomeria japonica | reverse complement strand
TCTAAATTTATAATAGCATAATTTTTTATCTTTTGGCATATCACCCTAGAATAGTTTCTTTTCTATTTTGACTATAGGTGAATTATTGAGAACAATAAAAAGAGCCCACTTCTAGAATATTCTAGATGTAATTTTACAAATTAAATTCCACAATGTAAGTTTTATTATTATTGGTGGTAGTCCACGATTAAGAAAATATATCATTAACTTTTGGGCACACTTAGTGGACCGATTACAAGTGAAAGTGTATCATAAATAGACCAATAAAACTATCACTTGCACCTAGTATTCCAAATAATTTGGCTTCTCCATTGGTAACTACACCTAGAAGGATAACAACATAACCTAATCCACTATCCCCTTAGATGGTTACACAAGAAATTATAATGATTTTTTTTAACTAGAATAATATTAGCTCTTTGATTAATCCAATGCAACATCTACATGAAATCCCACTTTAGCTAATGCTTTCAAATGTTCTCCAAAATTCATAGGAGAAGACCCTTGTCAAATATTTTTTATGGTATAGTAGATACATTCAAAACCCATCATATAGTAAAACAAAATATTTATTTAATGTTATTAGAAGCGTCTTTTAAGATTAAATCTCTTGATTGATACCAACATCTTTGATCCAACTCAATGAGCACATGGGATGAGTTGGGAAATTTTTTCTTTAATAAGTTCAATAAGAAAGGAGATAGATATTCATTACTACAATAACTAATGACAATTAAATATGGACCCTAGAAAGATATCATAAATTTTTTTTTTTCATTTCACAAGATTTAGTGAAGAATACCTAGCAATGAATCCCTATTACAAAATCACTACCAATGGGAATGGCTATTGTATTTATCTTAAAGCATTTAAGTAGACATTTCTGTTATAATCTAGTTTATAGTGGGATAAGCACTCCCAAAAATATATAATTTGGTATTTAGGGTAGTGAATAGTTTGATAGATTGAGGAAATATTTCTCTTAGGCATCCTACGCTATTTTTCCATGGAATATTGATTTCCAGAAAAGAAAAATTCTTCAGGTCAAACCCCTTATATCAAATCTCTCTTAGGCTTCTCTATACATGCATATCTACCTTAGTTCTCAAGTACAAAAAGCAATAGCATTGGCTCCTCAAATGAAATTGGAGATCAAGGAAATGAAAAGTATCTTGCAAATTTTGTCAAATGAAACCATTAATTTAAAGAGAAAACAAGCTTCATATTGTAGATCCGGTTATTCAAATTTTTAATGGCCATGTACATAATATCAACTAAATAGGTACCAAAACTCACAAGGAGAAGGTCCTTCTCAACAATCAAATCAAAGGGTTTTAGTATCATCTTCATTGGAAAAAAATGCATTTTATCTATAAAGGGATTTGATGGTAATTAAATGTGTGGTCTTTTCCTTTTAGTGATGCTCATTTATCTAGATCCTCTCCTAGAGGAAATTCATGGTAAAGATAGCATAATAGAGGTGACGAAGTCCATCTAGAGGCACAATAACTTATAGCTTCCATATCAATCATTGGAAGTACAAAGTTTAGTCTTATTGGCATAGATGCATGGGATGTATATAAAATAACAAGAATAAATTACCTTCAAACATGTATTATTCTCTTGGGTTCAAACGGAATAAGTTTCCAATAGCACTACTATTAGCGATGCACCAACCAAACAGCCCACAATCCAATATTTTATTTTATGGCTTTTGTGTACTGCTGGAGGAGTGACTCTTCAGTGAACATTAAATACGAAGGATTAGAAATTTGTTTATTGTGAAATCTGAGCGTTATGTTTGCTGCGAAAATTGTCCAACTTGAAATCTACGTGAAATAAGATATGCAGAATAACAACCATCCTCTATTCAACTTAGCGAAGGTCTAGTCCAGGCGTATTCAACCCTGCGGGCACATTTGCATCCAATTTGTTGTTTAGGTTCACTTATATTGTCACTCTTTGCGGCCAAGATAGTTTCATGAGAAAGTAAAACATCCAATTTGTTCTTTAGGTTCAGTTTAGTCCATTTATTTCCATTTATAAATAAATCAAACATTGGAATACCGCTTTGGAGTGCTCTGGCGAAGAAATAAGCTTCGACCAAATAAAGCCTTCCACTCTTGACTGGGATTGAGTAGCAATATTTATTTGCTTCCAAATTTGTAAAATACGCAAAGCTCTTATGAATGAAATCTGATGTCAATGGCTCATTAGTAATAGTACCAGACTTCCGACTTCTGGTGAAAGGGGCATGAAAAAACCAATAATATTGGATTACGTATTAATGATTCTCATCAAAACTGTTTGAATTTACAAAACAATCCTAACATATTGTTATAAAGATTAATGTGAAGATATCTTGACAAAAAATTTAATGGAGCATCCTTAATTCCTAGGTGCAATTTACATTGTCAATGATAATAATGGGCAACAATATCCATGCCATCTCATCACCGACTTTTATGACTAGAATCTATCTCACATAGAATTAAAAGAGCTCAAAATACACTAATAAATAATGTAAAATATCTCCATATTTTGTCTCTCATACATGGGCCCACCAAATTGTATATACCATGACACCAAAGATTTTGTTTTTAATCGCAATAAAATAAGTGTAGATAAACTAAAAAATAACCATTTGTATTTGGGTGTGTATAGGAAATGAATAAGATTATAGTGGCCATGCTACCAATATTTTGTAGAAACCAATGTAGAAACTCCTTGATCAATAAATTGAGAGAGTGGATGGAGTTAATGGATAAAGAATAATATCATTCTAGTGTGGCCACCTTAAGAGATAGAGAGAATAACTTATCCAATATGTAATCTCCATGACAAAAATTATTCCAAAGTGTAGTGAAAGATTTGATATGTAGTTTTGGACATTGTCAGCACTGAGTTTATCAAACCTCAAATTTTCAACCCCATAGAGTGTAGTGAAAGATTCGATATGTAGTTGTGGATAATTTTCACAATTGAGTTTATCAAACATCAAAATTTTAACCCCTTGGATTAAGGGAACATTTAGGATATGAACACAAAGTAGGCTAGGGTGATACTATGGAGCAAGCATAGCGATTGGCAATATTTGTGATATAAACAAGTTGTGATCACAATTGCCTATTTTTCAATATGGTGTTTAAGATTACATTACCAAGTGGAGGAGATGGAGGTAGATTTTCCTTGTGATTAGAAACATTCCTAGTACAAACTACAAAAGCATGAATAGTGTAAGTAGCAGCAAAAAAGAAAGAAGGTGCATGAAGGTTATAACCAAGAGATTTTACAAAACATTGATACTAGAGGTGATGGGACTTATAGATACATTAGGTCTATAAGATAGATAATTTGTAGTGGGATCCCTATACACCATGTGCTTTGACACCCCAACATCTTAACACCTAATTGAGGACCAATGATATCTGAGTATGTGTCTTGAGAAGGGAAGAACAAGGTTAAATAAAATGTCACATGCATTTCCACTATACTAGTCAAAACCCTTAGAAAGTTTAGCCCTTTTTGATTTGAGATAAGTGTCTCTCTCAAATTACTAACATTGGAAGATGCATTGGGAATCATATTTGCTCGATTAGGAAACACCTCAAAATACCTGAAGTTCTCCTCAAGAGACTGAATTTGATCAAATTTGACTCTAAGAGGTTGCTCATGGTCAATGATAGGAGGTGATCTAGGAGGAGATCTAGATTGAGAGATTAATGTTGAATAATTCCTTAAGCCCAAAGGAAAGTTTCAAGGGGAAAAAGGGTCCAAATTACTAGAGAACATGGGGCCAATTTTGGTTGGACTATATTGATTGGGAGGAATGATTGGTTTCAAACTACTTCTCACTACGTATCTAGAAGTGTTCTTCATTGTAAATTTCATCGAAGAGCCCTACAACACTTGAACAAACTTAACTATTGAGCAGAGGAAGAAAGACAACAACTCTATGAGTCTTAGTTTAGATAGGTTTATAATGATTAAGATTAATTACAAGGTACTTCACCTTGGGTTCACAAAAAATGTAGAGGTGGAAAAATAAACCACTATGAAGGGTGGTAAGATCCCTTGAAGAATCGAGCTCCAATTCTCTACTTGAAACAAATGATTAGGGCACTATAACCACTAAGTTTGTTTCTATGAAGGAAAATATGAGTTTAATTAATCTAAACTAGAGGATAAAAATGTTGAATTTGCAAAAGTTGAAAGTACATGTCAGTGCAACCTTCTAGAAAACTTTGTTAGCTCTCTTCCTATAATGCACATGTGAGTCAAGGATGAAAGTGGAACATGCAAGCATCTTATATGGACATAAAATAAATAACCATAGAAAAAATTAAACTATAACATGCACTACATTCTATCGATGTTCTATGAATGAAACACAACACATAAAAAAAAATGCAAAGTATCGAATGGAAGTGAAACAATGGAAACACTATGAGAAAGCAAACCAATACTTACGATAACCCATGAAATGAAGCTCCAACTCAAGCAATATCCTCACTTACTAGAACCTACACAAATAAGACCAATTATGAAATGTTGGGATAGTTGTGGTTATAAGTTTTCTTTAGTCGAACCCCCACTTTGGTATTTCCACCTCCATGGATAATCTTGAAGCACAATTATAGACAAGTAGATGGATCACATGGACATAAACAAAAGAAGTTTTTTATGGTACAAATGAGGATAATGCAAATTAAAAAATCTCAGTGTTACATTCCTTTGAAACTAGAAGATATGGAGCTTGCCAATGTGAAGAGTAGCAACAAAATTTGATTTTGTGACTCTTCATTTTGTTCAACAATGGTGGGTGGTAGACTGTTCTAAACAAGAATATGCAATAAGAGAGCATTGGTATACTTTGAATGTTCAAGAAGTCTGGAAAAATGCAACAGAGAAAGAGAGAGGTCGAATAGAGTGACGCAGTGGGAGTGTGCGTTGTAAAATGCATGACATTTCCAGTCACGCTATCCCAAATAGGAGGCAGTGGGAAATTACAATGAAAACAAACTAACGTTACACAAATTTGCTTTATGAGACGTGTACATGCACGTGAATTAAAATGCAAGTTACTAAAGGGTGTAATGGGTGACATTACAGTAAGATTCATTTCCTTTCCTTACATTGCATGATTGCGTAATGAACCTTATAAAAAAACTCATACAAGGTGATTACAATGGGCCTAAGAGTGTCATAACGTTCTACCTTTATCTTTTAATATGCAAGTTAACTCACTTAGAACTCGATTACCTCAATGAAGCATAAAGAAAATGTCAAACATAGGATACATTATAAACTAGTTTTATATCCCTGGAGATCAATATTATTTAATAGCATACTTGATACATGGAAATTTGGTTAAAAAATATGGCATAAACCCATGCAAATTTTATCAAAATAAGGCTCTCATAAGATGTAAGATATTCACTTATATACATTAGTGAGATAAACATAATCAAACACATGCATATGAGTTATATAATTTGTGATTTTATTTTTTTTACTTTGATTCTAAATGGCTAAGTGATTCAAGCTTCAAACTAAAAGAATATTTCATAGGTAAAATAAAGGATCTGAATATATTTTCTATTTTCATATGCACATAAGCATGATTATGTTCAATTCATAAGCAATTTACTATAACTTCAAGTACTAAAAATAATTGAAATATCCATCAATAAAAGTCTAGGCATCCCTTGTGTTATAAAAAATAGGAACTCTTGAGAAAATCTACATAAAGATTTCAAAAACTTTTCAATGATTAATAAACATACATAACACTCACAAGCAAGTGTAGTGTGAGAAATATAATAAATTAAAAAAAAAATGATATTTTTTGATAAAAATAAATGGGTTTTACATGGACCCGGAACCAAGAGTTTTATAGAAACTACCCATTAGCCAACCAAATAGAAACCAATAGCAAAATAGGAGAACACCCTTGACCGAGCTCAAAAGCAAAAAGAAACAATAGACAACAAAGCAAAGCACAGCGAACACTCAATTAAACGAGTGCACCAACTCCTTGTTCTTCTGGATGGTAACCTTGATGAATTTAAGTTGATGTCAACAATGGAAATTTTTTTGAGAGGAGATATAATATGAATTTGTAGTTAGATTTAATGATTAAATATTGAAAACTAATAATATACATATGTAATATAGTACATTCATATAGTTTTTTTGTCAATATAGTGAACTTATTTCCATACAAAAAATAGAGAAAAAATTAAAAAAACTCAATTATATATCATTTCCTAGGTTGAATATGATGAATATGACACAACAAGGAACATATTTTATATCCTATCACTCAATCTCTTTGTGTACAAAAGAAATCAAAATTGATTTTGATAAATGAGAAAGAAAAATCTCGTTGAATTAAAAATTTGATAAAATTAGGAATAAAATCACTTCAACTAGGAACACCTACTTATCAAATTCATGCATTATGAGTATATTTGCATATAATTATTGGATGTAGGATATTTATAAGAAAATTAATTTTAGTTTGAAACTTGCACATTTGTGTGTATATTTAGTTATTAAAATATGCCAATGAATTCGACCATTAATAAATTGTTAGGCAAAATATCTAATTATACCCTTGAATATGGCTACCATCAAGGTGTCGATCCTACTCAAACTCCTTGAACAACCTACACATTCATGTAGCAACAAACAAACATAGTCATATTTTATACATGGATAACCACATTAATATATATTACTTAAAACTTGATAACAATTAAATTTATTTCAATAATTTAAAATAATTTTGATCAAGCTTGTATCATGCTCATATGATATATGCAAATTTTTATCTTTCTGTGTCAAAAATTAACTAACATGACACCAAACCCGTTATTATATAACTTCCCATTGATAAATTTTCTCAAACTTTTTTACATTTAAACTTCATATGATATAACTACCCGTTATTATATAACTACCCATTGAGTGAGGAGTGTCATACACATGATGTTATTTATACTTCTACTTTTTTCATGAGAGGATTTGCTTCATAGATTGCTGATTATTCTAAAAATTCTCCAAAAATTCTACAATCTATCTAGTTTTTAGTCCATGGGTTTACATTAAAAACAACACAAGTGTTGCACAATAGGATATATGTAAAGGTATTATTGACTAACACCATAGACATGCATATGTAAATAGTTGTGCCTCATAAAATGGTGAAAGTTTTGTTGTAGGATTGTTGGATTTAGATCATGTTATTATCTAATCTCTCTCATAAGGATCATTAGAATGTTCTAAAGTACCTCAGGTCATGGATATACATAATGAGGGTGGCTTGAGATAAAACCAAAGATGATTAAAGAAAAGATGCAGAATTTATCATTTTGTCATATTTTTCTTATATCTTACCATTATGGGCATGTTGGTGGTTTGAAATATTTCAATTTATATTCTTAGAGTGCAAACTCAATTCCTAAATATGGGACACATTAATGTAGGGACAATTAGTTAACCCTCATGATTAAACATTGGACGAATTAGTGCAAATGATGAAGGTAGGGTAATATTTCTGTACTTTTGGCTAGTTAAGCTTGGTGGGATAATGATAGTTCTAATACTTGATATAAGTACAGATCCAATAGCCAACAAGATGAGAGGGGGGGCTGATTCATACAAAGTTAATCATCCATGAAAACATTAGATTCAACCTCGGTAACATATATATCAGTAATATAACCAAAATTGTTAAACATGCAAACTCAAAAGCATATGAACAATATAAACCTCATAACACCAGATTTAACGTGGAAACCCAAATAGGGAAAAACCACTATGGGATTTCGGACCCACTAAGAAATATACTCTTCTAGAATATGCTCAGTTAAAAAAAAATCCTGTTAAAGATTACAAACACATTGCTAGATGTGACCCGGTTAAGGGATTTCCCTCATATCTGTTAGGATCTTCACTTTGTTAGAAGTGACCTTGTTAAAGGATTTCAAACACTCAATTAGAATTTCACCTTGCTAGAGGGTTTTACATATAAGATTGTTATGTCCACTCGGTTTAGAGATTTTTTGTCACTTTCACAAAATAACAGTAATAAAAATCTATCTGTAACTTCACATCTAAAATGCTAAAGCAGATTCCTATTTGTTCAATACAATCTAGACATAGAACTAATCTTTTCTATCTGCTGGAGTTCTATACTTTGTTATTCTAGTAGGTCTTCAAGCTTCTATGCTAAGTAATCACTATGTAGCATCCCTGTGCATACACTTATCCGCATACATTGTATATCAGCAGTTTCCTATTTATAAACAATTAGATAACTGCTTAATCTCCTTGATCACATTTCCCATGATCAATCATAGCCATCAGATCTTCAATCTTGTCCAGGTTCAATGCATCTTTCGATCTGAAAATGTTTTACCCCACCTTGAAACTTGCATAATAGTCTTGTAACTTGTGCCACGGTATTGCAGTTCAATCTGAGCTGTAGATCTTCATGCCAACTTTCCATTGCCTTAGATTCATTAACAAACTTCTTCCACAGCTCACCAATCATTTAATCCGCTCTAGCTCATCAGCTTCCTTCATTAAATACCGCATGTAAACATTTAATGCATTCTGTTATAGCTCAGTTACAACTCGGTAACAACTAGATGAATACTAAACTCCACTCGGTAGACATTCTGCCTTCATCAACTAATAGTGATAACCTTAGGGTTTATCGACTAGGTTTTTTGCTTGATAGCATAGTATAATAAACCTTTACAATTTACAACATATGTATGATGTTAAAACAATCTAAAACATCATGATCTCATCAGTGTCTTACTTAGTAGTAGTTGCCCATTGAATACCTTATTCATCATATTCTTTCCTGTGTCTTTTACCGACATCTTTATAATCTTCATATCATACTTCTCAAGATATGGCAACATCATACTAAATTAGAAAATCAATTTCTTGACATCAATGACAAAATAATAATATCAAGACAGTAAAACATCTTTAATTAGTTATATCCATAATCATTAACAACCTTCTCAATATCCTTAAGAAATGCCAACAATCTTTCATTGTCTGTTATAATGGAATATTGCCAACAATCTCCCCCTTTGGCATTGATGGCAAAACCAATTGATTTGACCTTAAAAGATTCGGATTGCTGTGATTTTTAAATGCTGAAATGCTCTCCCCCATACATTAGACTTCTCCTCATTTCTTCAGTCTTCTTCCCAATCTGTAGTTTGCTCAGTTTTCTCTTAGTCTTCTCTCCTTTATAGTAGTCTTCACCCCCTTTGTAGGTCTTCTCCCCCTTTGACAACAATGTCAAAAAGTAAAGAACTAAAACATAATTTCTTTCTGTAAGAAGTGATTTCCTGCTATTGTGTATCAACTGAGTCTTGGTCAGAGCATTTGTCTTCAATTCCTGTTCCCTGTATAATTCTTGTATTAATTCCTGTACACTTTTAGAAAACATCCTAAAGTGTATAACTCAGCATCAACTCCCAAAAGATATTCAATAGAGTCATCGAATTGATGCTTTCACCGAACTCGGTCAGTGAGTAGAAGATAGGGGTAGGACCCCTAACTTACTTCTGAGATATTCAAAGGTGTCCTTTGGTAGTGGCTTGGTTAAGATATCTACTATTTGCTCCTTTGTGCTAACATACTCCAACACCGCTTTCTTCTCTTGAGTTTCTTCTCTAAGATAATGATATTTGATAGATATGTGCTTTGTCTTAGAGTGCATAACAGGATTCTTTGAAATATTAATGGCACTAGTATTGTCACAGAATATAGTTACTGACTCGGTAACTTTCTCATTTATACCTTCCAATAGTTGTTTGATCCATGCAATGTTGGTACAATTCAATGCTGCAGCAATGTATTCAGCTTCTGTTGTTGATTGTGAAACACATCCTTGTTTCTTGCTAAGCCAACTCACTAGTCTTTCTCCTAAAAAGAAATCTCCTCCAGTTGTGCTTTTTTTGTCATCAATGTTGCCTGCCCAATCAGCATCAGTATAAACTTTTAAATCAAAATCATTTCCTTTCTGATATACTAAGCCATAATCCTCTGTGCCTTTCACGTATCTAAAAATTCTTTTGATTTTTGTCATGTGTGTTTCCTTAGGATCTGTAGAGAATCTTGTAACTATACCTACTGCATGTGCTATGTCTGGTCGACTGTGAACAACATATTGTAGTTTTCCAATCATGGATCGGTAGAGTGTCTCATCAACAGATGCAGATTCATCATTCTTTGATAATTTACAGTTGGTAGTCATAGGAGTACTTACTGGTTTTGAATCCTCCATTCCAAATTTCTTCAAGATTTCCTTTATGTACTCGGATTGAGTAATGAATATATCATTTTCATTTACAGTATCTGTAAACCTATAAAATACTTTATCTTACCAATTAATGACATCTCAAATTCTTTGCTCATTTCATTTCGAAAGTTCTTGCATAAAGAGTCATTTCCACAAAATATAATATCATCAACAAATATGGTTGAGATCAGTATTCCATTTTCATGATTCTTCATGTACATGTTGTTGTTCTCACTTGTCCTTATAAAACCAATCCTAATCAAATAAGAGTGCAATCTTTCATACCATGCTCTTGGTGCTTGTTTCAAACCATATAAAGCTTTGTTCAATTTACATACCTGGTCTTTATTCTTGTCTTCAACAAATCCTTCAGGTTGTTCAATGAAAACTTCTTCTTCTAATATTCTATTCAGAAATGCAAATTTGACATCCATTTGATATACCTTGAAGTTCTTGAAAGTAGCATAGGCCAACAATGTTCTTACTCCTTCAAGTCTAGCAACAGGTGCAAAAGTTTCACCATAATCGATTCCTTCTTCTTGAGCATAACCTTTGCAAACTAGTCTTGCTTTGTTTCAAATGACTTCTCCTTTTTCATTTAGCTTGTTTCTAAAAATCCACTTTGTATCGATTACATTTTTTTCCTTCGGTCTTGGGATTGGTGTCCATGTGTCATTCTTCTTGATTTGATCAATCTCTTCTATCATAGCATTTACCCAATCTTCACTGTTAAATGCCTCTTTCACTATTCTTGGTTCAAATTCAGATATCAAACATGTGTTTTGTCTCAGTTTGTTCCTTGTCATCACTGGATCATCCTTATCTCCTATAATCTGACTTGGTGCATGATGTCTTTTGACATACATGGCTAATACATGCTCGGTAGGCTCTGTATGATCTTCTTCATCACTCGGTAACTGGATATTCTCTTCATTTTCTTCAACAGTCTTCTCGGTAGGACTTCTCGGTTGAACATAGACAAATTCATCATAGTCTTCTAGTTCCTTGGAATTTCCTTCATCATTTCTTTCTACAAATTCATCAATTTTCACATTTGCACTTTCTACTATTTTGTTAGATGATTTGATCAGACATTTAAATGCTTTGCTTCTGGAAGAATAACCTAGAAATGTTCCTTCTTCACTTTTATGATCAAACTTTTCATTTCTATCATCTTTATGAACATAGAATCTACTTCCAAAGATTTTAAAATAATTAACATTAGGTTTCTTATCATACCAGATTTCATATGGTGTCTTCAAAGTACCTTTCTTCAATTGAACTCAGTTCAAGGTGTAAACAACTGTGCTTATTGCTTCTCTCCAAAATATTTGTGGCACCTTCTGTTCAATAATCAGTGTTCTAGAACAATCCACAATAGATCTATTTCTTCTCTCAGCTATTCCATTCTGCTGTGGAGTTCTTGGTGCAGAGACTTGTCTTTTAATACAATGATCATTGCAGAATAAGTTGAATTCATCAGATGTGAACTCTCCTCCTCTATCTGATCTAAGACATTTCAGTTGTCTTCTTGTTTCATTTTCAACTCTTGCCTTGTACCATTTAAACATGTGAAAAGCTTCTGATTTTTCCTTTAAAAACATTACTGACATCATACTAAAATAGTCATCCACAAATAATATGAAATACTTATCACCATAATAACTTTGAACTTTCATAGGACCACAAAGATCAGTGTGCACTAGATCTAAAATTCCCTTAGAAGTGTAAGACTTACTTGTAAATCTTGATCTTGTCATCTTACCCATTTGGCATCCTCGACACATAGCATTCTCAGGTTTTTCAAGAGTCGATAGACCTCTTACTCTGTGCTTCTTACTTATTTTGATCAGATTATCAAAATTTACATGACAAAACCTTTTATGCCATAACCAAGTATCATCAATCTTTGCATGCAAACACTTATTCCAAGTTGAGTCAAAATGAAATGTATTACCTTTTGTTTGTGTCCTGGTAGCAGCTAACTTTCCATTTTTCTCATGAACTTTGACAATTCCTTTCTAAAATTCTATTCAGTAGCCTATGTTGTTTAGCTATGCTACACTCAACAAATTGTATTTCAAACCTTCAACCCAATAAACATCATTGCATCTTTCATTATGAAGAAGTGTTATAGATCCTTTACCTCTTACTAGACATGGTGCATCATTACCAAATCTAACATACCCTCCATCATAATCTTCTAACATAACAAACTTGTGTTTATCTCCTGTCATATGATGTGAGCATCCACTATCTATAATCCAAGAATCATTAGTGTTTATGTGAGATATTAGGGATTTTTCTTCATACCTTTCTAAATTTGATCAATCCTTGATAGCCACATAAACTACTTCCTCTGTATCAGTCTCATTTGATTTATCATCATTAGATTCCTCATCAGCTATTAAGCATGTCTTTATATTACTTCCTCTGAAGTCTCGGTGTCTTCTATAATGATTATCTTTCTGTTTGTCATCTCGGTAATCTCTCTTTTTAGTAAAATCTTTGTCAGGACAGTTAGAAGCCATATGTCCTATCTTATCACAATGGAAACATTTCAGAGGTAGTTTTCCTCTATACTTACCTTTGCCTCTTGGTAACCTTTTGGCTAATAGTGCTTCAAACTCTTCTTGCTTTCTGATTTCCTCATACAGTTTGTGTACTTCTTCCATGTTCTTCTGAAATCTTTCACTTGCTCCAGTGTGATCTCCTTCAAAGTACTTATACTTTCTTTCATTGTCATCATTAGATTCATCAAGATGAAAAGAACTAAATGCAGATTCAACTTTATTTATCGAAGATCCACTGTTATCAAAATTACTTAACTCAAATGCATGTAGCTTACCAATAGTAGCATCTAAAGAAACTGGCATATTAGGTACAGACCTCAATTCCTTGATTGCAGAGACTCAGATTGCATAAGCTGGTAGAAGGGTTCTCAACAACTTACTTGTTATATCCTTTTCTTCAATAGTTCCACCGGCTCCTTTCATTTGATTGACAATCTCCTTTAGTCTTGTACTGTACTGAGTTATGTTCTCACCTTCATTCATCCTCATAGATACAAGTTGTCCTCTCAGACTGTCTACTTTTTCTCTTTGAACATGTTTGTCTCCTCCATATACTGATATGAGCTTATCCTACATTGCCTTTGCATCATTGCAGCCTTCTAGATCATTAAACTCTAAATCGGTCAATGCAAATGTTATTTCAATCAATGCTTGAATATGTTCTTGCTTCACCTTTATCTCTTCCATAGTCAATGGATAGGTGCTCGGTGTAACAAAATCATTCTCCATATAGTATACAACATATTTGTTGGCATTATGTGAACCAGCGTGAGCCTTATGTAAACTGGCATGAAGACATAATGATATTGTATGTTGTCATTGATGTCAATATGAGACATAGTGTGAACTTACACATGAGACAAGTGAAGAAATAGATACCGGCATATGTGTGAACCAGTATATGCCAAAGTGAAGCAGCACATTTGTTCAAAGTGAATCGGCATGCAGTTATGGGAACCGGCACATGGAAGCACTGTATGACTACCAGTTCGTAAGGCAACTTCCACTTCAGGGTTTCTGATTGGAGTATCTCAAGTCTGTGTGACTCAATCGGTGATCTTTGTGTGATGAGTTAGCAGTATGATGGAGGACAGATTGTGTTGCCACGTAAGCTCTGTGTGCGTGAAGGATCTTGCATGAAGAAGACTATTCCTATCTACCTCGAGAATGTACGAAGTCTATCAAATAGTGATAACACGTGATGGGTTATCAGCCGCCATGAAAACGGTGGATAATGGACGATGGAAAATATATTGAGATTGACTCAAGTATGGTGCATTTAATGTAGTATGTTTCAATCGTCAAGATCGAACCGTTTGAATTTCTCAACCTAACAGGTTTAGGGTTTTAGGTTTTTGCTACCAACCTGTATGTCCCTATAAGGTCGATGTTAGGTTTCTGTCTGAAGTTGTTGGCAAAAGTTGTGAGTGTGTATCCAACGAAAGTGATACAAGATTGTTGCCAGACCATAGGAGAGAAGAGATTCCTTCAAAGTGAATGTGCAGAAGGAAAAGATTGTTGCCAGATCATTGTAATACCTATTGATCTCTAACCACTTCAACAGTTGTAAAATCCCCTAACAGGGTAGCCTTAACAGGCTTGATTCAAAATCCCTTAAATCAGGTGGTCTTAACCGGCTTGCTATAAATCTCTTAACCAGGTAACTTGAAGCTAATGAGTTTTGAGAAGCTAGAGAAGCTTAGGAGATCCTTTCAGCTATTGAGTTCTTAAAATCCTCTAACAAGGTGACCCTACCGTGTTTAATCCTTAATTGGGTATCCCTTAATCGAGTGATCCCTAACAAGATCAGTTCCTACCAGAACCTATTGTATTGTTCTTAACCGGACAAGGCTCCTAATAGAGCGGACTTCTAAAGAGTTCAAAAAGAAGCTTGTGGGTATTCATCCCCACCGTGGTTTTTCCCAGTTGGGTTTCCACGTGAAAAATATGTGTGTCATGTGAAATGCTTTTGTCTTGTGATGCTTTGTTTTATCTGTTATGCACATGAAGGTTCTATGTTTTATGCCTGTCTATAAAACATATTGAACTCACTATTGTGAAGATTTGATGGTTAAGTCAACTAGTTCATGCATGTGAATATTATGATAATGTGGTATTGAGATAAGAGAAAAGCTTAGTGAGTGACCGGTTCATGACTGACTGAGCTATATTGGATGTTACCGGTTGCACTCTATTTTACCAGTATCTTTGTTTATCAGTCATTGTGAGTGTTTGCTATCCAATCAATTTTGGACTGTATTTGTGTCTGTACTGATTCACCCCCCCCCCTCTCAGTGCCGGTTTGGTACTAGTGGTTCATCAATGGGTTAACAATTGGTATCAAAGTAATTCAGGTCCTTTGTGTTGTAAGCTTAACCGCTTGAGGAAAAGATCCTACCCAAATGATGAAGAGAGAAGGTCCAAAGTTCAACAGGGAAAACTTTGGTATATGGAAAGGCAGGATGAAGATATTCATCAAAAGCATGGGTGTTCAACACTGGAGTTATGTTGAAAATATATATGTTGTTCCTACTGGTACTCTCACTGATGACCAAAAGAGAGAGATATAAGAAAATGGGCAAGTCATGGAAGCCCTCATCAGTAGTCTCTCTAACATTGAGTTTATTGATGTTCAAGACAAGGCAAATCCCAAAGAAGTATGGGATGCTCTTGAAAATATCTATGGTGGTGATGAGCATGTAAAACAGGCTAAGGAAGAGAGATTGAGAGGAAAGTTTGAAGACATGAGAATGGTTGAAGGAAAGACCATTTAGCAGTATGGAATAAGAATCAAAACAATTGTTGGAGAAATAAAGAGTGCAAGTGGTCAAATAGAAGATTCCACTATGGTAAGTAAAGTCCTGAGATCCTTGTTGCCGGTCTATGCAATAAGGGTTGCTGCTATTCAGGAGCTAAGATCAATAGACAAGTCTAAGGCATCCTTGGACTCCATCATAGCCAAGTTGATAGCCTATGAGCTGAATAGCTTTGATGGTAGTGTTCAAAAGTTAGAATCAGCTTTTAAAGCTTCTACTATACCATCCAGAAAAGGAAAAGAGGCTAGCACTAGTGCGGAACCTAGTCAGAATAGAGAAATGAAGGATGAAGAGTTTCTGATGGAATTTGAAGCTCTTATAGCCAGGACATTCCCAAAAGGAACTGGTAAATACAAAGGTAATCTACCTTTGAAATGTTTCTCCTGCAACCGGATAGGACATATTGCTATGAACTGTCCTAATAGTGACAACAAGGACAAACCGGAAAGGTTCAAGAAATTCAAAGGAAGAAACTGGAGAAATTGTTTTGTGGCAATTGATGAAGGTGTCATAGATGAGGAATCAGAAGATGAAGAGAATGAAGACATTGTGTTCGTTGCTGTAAAGGAAGATGTGATAGACAAGAAGGCTCGTGTCTCCTAGTTTGATGATTCCAATGAGTGGATCATTGAAAGTGGGTACTCTCACCATATGACTGGTGACCGAAGCAAGTTTCTATCATTATAAGAGTATGATGGTGGTGTGGTTCACTTTGGCAATGATGCACCATGCATGGTCAAAGGCAGAGGGTCCATCTCCTTGAATGGAAAGAGTAGTGCTGACAATGTGTATTGGGTTGATGGTCCATCTCCTTGAATGGACTCACTCTGCAATTCAAGAATGGAGTTTGCAGAATCAGAGGTAAAGATGGTAAATTGGTAGCCACCAACATGTAGACTAAAGGTAACCTATTTCATCTAAATGCTAATATAAGTACATGTCTTATGGCTAAGCTTGATGATAGCTGGATATGGCATAGGAGATTCTACCATGTGAACTTTGACAACATTGTGAAGGCTAGTAAGATCAAGGTAGTTAGAGGGTTGCCGGTGCTAAGCAAACCGGATAATACCTTGTGTAGAGAATGTCAATTGGGAAAAATGTCTTCCTCAAATTTTAAAGGTAAATCTTTCACTGCTGACAACTTGCTTGATCTTGTGCATACTGATTTATGTGGTCCTATGAAAACTAGAAGTGTGCAGGGTGATAGGTACTTCATGATTCTCACTGATGACTACTCAAGAATGATGTGGGTCACATTCTTTAAAGACAAGTCTGAAGCTTTTGGGAAATTCAAAGCTTTCAGAGCATTAGTGGAAAAGGAAAGCGGTAAAAGGATCAAGTGTCTCAGAACTGATCAAGGAGGGGAATTCACTTCCAGTGAATTCAACAAGTACTATGAAGAATTTGGCATCAAGAGATAGTTGTCTGTCCCCCGGACTCCACAACAGAATGGCCTAGTAGAGAGGAATAACCGGACTATGGTTGAAGCAGCTAGAACTATGTTGATATAAGGAAAGATTGCTCACACCTTTTGGAGAGAAGCGGTGAGCACTGCAGTTTACACTATGAACCAGGTACTCATCAAAAAGGGCAAGGACAAAACTCCTTATGAGTATTGGACCGGTAAGACCCCTATGGTAAACTATTTTAAGGTCTTTGGTAGCAAATGTTACATCAAGAGGAGTGAACATCAGGGAAAATTTGAAGCTAAATGTGATGAAGGAATATTTCTAGGATATTCCACCAAGAGTAAAGCTTTCAAGTGCTACAACAATAGGACTCAAAGAATTATGGAAAGCATCAATGTAAGAGTTGATGAATCCTCTGAGAAGACTGAGAAAACTAGCAGTGAGCAATTTGTAAATGAACCGGTTGCAATCTTCTAGGAACCGATTGTCAGTCAACCGAGCACCAGGAACAGTGTTCCTGAATCGGTGAATGATGATACTGATGAAGACAAGGATGAAGAAGAAAAGAAAGAAGAACCAATTAAGACCATTCCTCGGTATGTCAAGTTGAATCATGATCCCAAGCAGATCATAGGTGATAAGGATGTAGGAATCCTTACCAGAAGAAAGATCAAAGAAAACTTATGTATGATCTCTGAATTTGATCTTAAATCATTCAAAGAGGCTCATAATGGTGAAGACTAGATCAAGGCAATGGGAGAAGAACTTGACTAGATAGAGAAAAATGGTACATGGTCCTTGGTACCCAGACCAGAGCATAAAAATGTCATTGGCACCAAATGGGTGTTCAGAAATAAGTTGAAATAGGATGGCACAGTGATTAGGAATAAAGCCAGACTGGTATGCAAAGGATATGCTCAAGAAGAAGGTGAAGACTATGGAGAAACCTTTCCTCCTATAGCCAGATTGGAAGGAGTTTGTATGCTTCTTGCATATGCAGCTTTTAAGAGATTCAAGGTATATCAAATGGATGTAAAATCTGCATTCCTAAATGGTGTACTTGAAGAGGAGGTATATATTGAGCAACCAGATGGGTTTACCCTATCTGAAGAGAGTGACATGATATGTAGGCTACACAAAGCATTATATGGTCTAAAGCAAGCACCTACGGCATGGTATGAGCACCTACATTCCCATCTTGTGAAGATTGGATTTGAGAGAACAAGTGAAGATAGCAATATCTACTTGATGTCTAAAGAAGATCAGATGTTGATCTGTGAAGTTTTTGTTGATGACATCATCTTTGGTGGAGATGACAAGATGAGTCATGAGTTTATTGATGAGATGAAGAAAGAGTTTGAAATGTCACTCATAGGGGAGATTAAGTTCTTTATTGGACTGCAGATCTAGCAGATGAAATATGGAATCTTCATCACTCAGTCCAAATATGTCTGTTGGTGTAAATAATTATTCATCATGGATATTATTACACTTACTTAAGTTTACTTAGGATAATGCATTTCATAGTAGTTTGGATATGAGACACTTGGGTGTTTGTGCCACATTGGGATAGTGTGTGTAGGAGAAATTCCACCTCTTATGGTGTTGATCTTGTTATTACACTATCATATCCACTTATTGTGGAGTGATAATTCCACCTTCGGTGGGTGATCCACCTCATGTGGAATATTATATTATTTCTCCTACCTACCCACACCTATTTCCTACCTACCCTTGTTTCTTATTGAGCCACATGTCATGTTTGTGTGCTCATACATATCCCTAGCCTTGCCTATATAAGCAGGCTCATCTACATTGTATGGAACAAGTTGTTGATCATTTTCTATTGATGAGAATACAGTTTATTCTTGTCCCATATTATGTCTCTATCTTGTACATTTCAATGAGTTCTTGATCTTGCCAAAATCCAACATGGTATCAGAGCTATTGGAGTCTCATTGATTCGTCTTGAAGAGGCATTATCGCGACGTCAAGAGGCAGATCTGAGGAGCATCGTCATTTGGAGGCATCCTAGACCAGATCCGACCTCGCCATTGCGTCCGGAAGGCCATTTCCATGAATTTTGGTTATAAAGTTGGCCTATTTTGGTGAGAAAAATTTTTTTCCCCAATTTTGCTTATCGTACGGATTTTTCGAATATCGCTCTATTTTTTCGAAAAAAAATAAATTTTATTCTGAAAATTGTTTTTCGAAAAAATTGAAAAATCAAAAAAAAAAATTGAAAAAAATCGAAAAAAAAAACAAAAAATTGAAAAGCAAATAAAAAAAAAAACCATTTTTTGGGGGGTCCGCAGACCCCCCCCCCCGTGCTGTACCCGTTCTGCAGGTCGTACCTGTCTGCGCTGTCAGCCTCGCCGTACCCTCGTCCCCTGCGTCGAAGACCCTGTCTGCCGCAGACTGTACCTGGTACCTCGCCCGTTCTGCAAACCTGGCGCCACCTCCGCTTTCCGGACACCGCAACGTCTTCCTCCCACCGCAGCTGTGTCCTCCCTGCCGCGTCTCCTCCGACGTCCTCGCTCTGAGCGCCCAGCAGCATCCTCCCCACCGGTAGCTCCCGCGCCCGCAACTCCGCTAGCGCCCGCGGCTCCCTCAACTCCCGGGCTCCGCCGCGTCACCGGCGCTGTTCGTCCGCAACCGCTCCCGGCCCGGCCAGCTCACCCGCCACGCAGCAACCAGTCCGAAGACCGGTGGACCATGCCCGCCACGTGGCAGGCGGCCACTGGCCCGTGGATAAACACTTCCGTACAGACACGTTGATTTCCGTACGCAAAGTCAGAAAACCGTACGCCCAGTCATCGCCTGCCACATCATCTTCCGTACAGTACGGACTGTACAGTCAGTAGGCCGAATCATCTGTCCGTACAGTACGGACGCCCAGTCAGCCAGGCAGCGAAGTTTTGGTGACGGTCATACGGCCGTCAAATTTAACCCCGTGAAGTGCTGACGTCAGTGCCACATCAGCAGGGTTTGAAAATTTTTGGACCCCCTCTCATTTGCATTTTTGATTTTGCAGTTCAACTTCAAATGGCCATAACTTGCTCATTTTTGTTCCTTTTTGGGTGCAATTTTTTTTGAAATGGGCTAGAATTTCGTGCTCTCCACAGTGGTGAAAGAATTTTTTGATTTTGATGCACGGAGTTTTCAGAAAATGCAGTTTTTGGTGACTGTCCCTGAGTAATCCCAGTTTTTGCAACTTCAGAGGCTTCGTTTGGGGTCATACGACCTCCTTTTCAGGAGCCGTTTTTTTTGAAAGTGCGTATTTTTTTGTCTACCTTCACATGATGCTATCAGATTGATGTCATTGTAAGTAGAAATTGTACTTTCAGATTTAGGCCATTTTTGGCTCTCTTGTTACTTATATATTTGCTTGAATCTCAGTTAGATTCATTGCACTATTGATTGAAGTCTCTTGTATCTCATTTGAGAAGTTGTAAAATCTGCATCATAAACCCACTTTGCCTTGTTTTGCAAGTGGCTCATTGTAATCGCACTAAGTATAAAGTGCCAAAATCATCACTTTTGGGGGGGTACTTTGATTGATTGAATTTGGGGGGTGTCTCTTGTGCTTTTGTGCTCTTGTGTTCTTTCCTTTTTTCTGCTATGGGTTCTTCTAAATTTCCTCTCTTAACTCCACATAACTATGCTACTTGGAAAATTGATGCATGGAGTAAACTTATGGAAAAAGGACTCACTCATTACATTGATGGAACTATTGTTGCTCCAGCTGATCCTAAGGCTGATCCAATTGGTCACTTAGATTGGCTCACTAAAAATATCATGGCAATTGGTACCTTAAGAAAGTATGTATCAAAGGATCTCATTTTTCATATTGAGAAATGTACTCTAATCAAGGATGCTTGGCAAAAGTTTCAAGACTTGTATGGTCAAGTTGATGAGATTAGGGGATATCAAATTGATAGTGATCTCACCATGTTAGATCCCAAGAACTTTGATACTATACAAGATTATGTCACTAAGGCAAATGAGTTGAGGGCACAACTCAAAGATTGTGGCATTGATAAAAAGGATACTCAATTGATATTCAACTTGATAGGCAAGCTTCCACAAGAATATGCAGCATTTGTTTCTAGTTTCCAAACTCATAGAATGACAATGGGTTCAAGCTACAAAATGCCTACATTTGATGCTTTCAATGAAATGTTGATGATGGAACAAACTAAGTTGATAAGCATGGGCATTCTTAAGACTTCTTCTAAGTCTCAAGCATTAGTGGCAACTCAAGGAAACAAAGGAAATCAAGGAAAGGACAACTCAAACAAGAAGAAATGGCAATCAAAGCCTAAGGAAAAAGCATCATCTTCTCCACAACAAGGAGATTCATCTTCTTCCAAGAAAGATAATTCACCAAAGAGAGAGAGACCTACTTGTGCTTATTGTAAAAAGATTGGTCATGAGGAACATCGTTGCCATACTAAGAAGATTGATGAGCTCACACATATCATCAAAAAGCATAACATTGATTTGCCTAAAGTCTACAAGAAGGATGATTCATCAACTTCCACTTCCTCACATTCAAAAGGAAAAGGGCAAGCATTCATGGCTTCTACAAGTGGAAAGACTCACTCTTTTGGAACAAGAAAAGGACAAGCTCTATGTGCTACAACAGATCATACTTCAGAGAGATGGCTTCTAGATTCAGGGGCTTCTCATCATATGGCATCTTCACAATCTATGTTCTCTACATTTGAGCCTTGCACCATGCCACAGATTTTGATGGGCAATCATACATACATGGATGTGATTGGGAAAGGATCTATTGACATTGGGGATAACTCCTTCAATGATGTGTTGTGTGTACCCCACTTGACAAACAATCTCCTTTCTATCTATCAAATCACACATGGCGCAACTAAGAAAGTTGTGGAGTTCACACCTGACTCAGTTTTTATTAGAGACATGGAGACTAGAGCAATCATTGCAACTGGGGTGGTTGATCATGCATCTCGGTTATACTCCTTTTCAGATTTTGTTGATGATGATGATTTCACATTTGATGATTCTACACATGTTGATCACACTTATTGTGATGATTCAGATTTTGAGGAGAACTTTGGACACTTGAACATGGGGATTCTCACATGTAACCCAGTTCTTGAGTCTTGTATTTCATCTTCTCATATTGATATCACATCACCTATTGCACCTGATGATGCAGATAGTGCGACAGTTTTGCCTTCATGTGATTCAGTGCAGCAGGATATACATTGTCTTCTAGCTTCAGATTCATGGGATGATTACATGACAGATATTGCAGGTTTGTTTGTGGAATCCTACATTGCAGATTTGGGAGACATCATTGATGACATACATCTTCTCTTTGATGAAGATGATCCTTCTTCGATTGTTGCGAGGGCACACTCTGACCCTCTTGTTTATTCTCTACATGATCATTCTTTCGAGGTTGACATGATTGTGGATACTTATGTACAGCAGTTGGAGGAGGTCTCTTTATTCTTTGAGGAGACACATGAGTCTTTGGACATTGTTCTACATCCATCTCCACTAGATGTTGGAGTTCCTTTTTCAGCAGTATGGCACAGTTTACCATCTTTGGAAGGGGTATCTTTTAGCATCGACATGGGGACACTTGAGCAGTTTTCAGAGATTCCTTTCAACATGAGTTTTCTTCATACATCTTCCCTTCATGATTGGGGAGACTTCATGGATACACCTTTGGTTTTGTTTCTTCCTAAGGGGAGGAATGTTGTTCGACGTTCATGGAGCAGTTTCTTCATACATCGAGCTTCTATCATTGGTGCAGATTCTTTATTGAGGGATGATCACAGTTTGACTTCTCTTCTTCTCTCGTATGGGGGGGACCTTTTCCTCACATGGGGTTTTGTTCCTCACATACTTCTTTGAGAGTTCTCTTGTATAGCTTTCATCTCTCTTTTGGGGGAGAGTTTTTTCCCATTGGGTTTTTCTCTCTTTCCCCACTTTGTGAGAGATTTCATTGCATTGGTTTGCATGCATTTGCATTTGTTCATGGGTACCTAACATGGCCTCATAGCCGAGACCCGTCTTGCATTGCTTAGTTGCATTGTAGACTTAAGTGCATTCCCCTAAGTTGCACTTAAGGGGGGGTGTTGGTGTAAATAATTATTCATCATGGATATTATTACACTTACTTAAGTTTACTTAGGATAATGCATTTCATAGTAGTTTGGATATGAGACACTTGGGTGTTTGTGCCACATTGGGATAGTGTGTGTAGGAGAAATTCCACCTCTTATGGTGTTGATCTTGTTATTACACTATCATATCCACTTATTGTGGAGTGATAATTCCACCTTCGGTGGGTGATCCACCTCATGTGGAATATTATATTATTTCTCCTACCTACCCACACCTATTTCCTACCTACCCTTGTTTCTTATTGAGCCACATGTCATGTTTGTGTGCTCATACATATCCCTAGCCTTGCCTATATAAGCAGGCTCATCTACATTGTATGGAACAAGTTGTTGATCATTTTCTATTGATGAGAATACAGTTTATTCTTGTCCCATATTATGTCTCTATCTTGTACATTTCAATGATTTCTGATCTTGCCAAAATCCAACAATGTCAAAGAGGTGTTGAAGACTTTTGGTATGGAAGATAGCAAACCGGTTGGTACACCGATGGTGACCGGTTGCAAATTGACAAAGGAGGATGATTCTGCACTAGTTGATGAGAAGGAATATCGATCAATGATTGGTAAGTTGCATTATGTAGTGCATAGCAGATTGGATATTGCACATGCAATTGGCATCACTGCAAGGTTCCAGAAGAGTCCAATAGAATCTCACTTGAGTGCAGTCAAGTGGATTCTTAGGTATCTAAAGGGAACAATTGACTATGGATTGTGGTACCCATACAACAATAATTTCAATCTGAGAGTATTCACAGATGCTGATTGGGCCGGTAATGTGGATGATCGGAAGAGCACAACCGGTGGTGCATTCTTTCTCAGTGGTAGATTGGTCTCATGGATGAGTAAAAAGTAGAGTTGCATCTCTTAGTCTATAGTGGAAGCAGAGTATGTTGCATCTTTCATGAACTGCACTTAGACAATCTGGATGAAGCGTGTACTAGAAAGCTTCAAGATCCCTGTATCTGAATCGGTAAGTATATTCTTTGATAACACAAGTGCTATCAATATATCAAAGAATCTGGTTTTACATTCTAGAACCAAGCATTTTGAGCTTAAGTATCATTTCTTAAGGGAAAAGGTTCAAAATAAAGAGATTGCCCTAGAGCATGTGTCGAGTAAGGAGTAGTTAGCAGACATATTCACCAAGCCTCTCCCAAAGACAACATTTGTGCATTTGAGAGGTGAATTAGGGGTATTGCCCCTTCAGGAGGTGAACTAAAAGTGGTTGTTCCACATCAGTTAGGTACTGGATAGACAAATCTTTGGTTGATTGGTGTGTTTAAGGATGCTACTCCTCAGGGGGAGCAGCATGAGGAAACAATGATGATTGTACCTCCACTTTGGCATTGTTGTCAAAGGGGGAGAAGAAGTGAAGCGAAAAGATATCTGCAGCAAATGAGGAGAAGATGTGAAGCAGAGAAGATATCTTTTGTATATTGCCATCAATGCCAAAGGGGGAGATTGTTGGCATTATGTGAACTAGCATGAGCCTTATGTAAACTGGCATGAAGATATAATGATATTGTATGTTGTCATTGATGTCAATATGAGACATAATGTGAACCAGCACATGAGATAAGTGAAGAAAGAGGTACCGACATATGTGTGAACCGGTATATGCCAAAGTGAAGTGACACATTTGTTCAAAGTGAACCAGCATGCAGTTATGGGAACGGGCACATGGAAGCACTGTATGACTACTGTTTGGTAAGGCAGCTTCCACTTTGGGGTTTTCGGTTGGAGTATCTCAAGTCTGTGTGACTCAATCGGTGATCTTTGTGTGATGAGTTAGCAGTATGATGGAGGATAGATCGTGTTGCCACGTAAGCTTTGTGCGTGTGAAGGATCTTCCATGAAGAAGACTATTCCTATCTACCTCAGGAATGTGTGAAGTCTATCAAATAGTGATAACACGTGATGGGTTATCAGCCGCCATGAAAACGGTGGATAATGGACGATGGAAAATGTCTTGAGATTGACTTAAGACTAGTGCATTTAATGCAGTATGTTTCAACAGTCATGATCGAACCATTTGAATTGCTCAACCTAACAAGTTTAGGGTTTTAGGTTTTTGCTACCAACCTATATGTTCCCTACAAGGTCGATGTTAGGTTTTTGTCTGAAGTTGTTGGCAAAAGTTGTGAGTGTGTATCCAATGAAAGTGATACAAGATTGTTTGCCAGACCATAGGAGAGAAGAGATACCTACAAAGTGAATGTGTAAAAGGAAAAGAGGAGCCTAAATGTATCTGTATTAGTATTAAGTGCTATTAACCGATCATTGTAATACCTGTTGATCTCTAACCACTTCAACAGTTGTAAAATCCCCTAACAGGGTAGCCTTAACTGGCTTGATTCAAAATCCCTTAAATCGGGTGGTCTTAAGCGGCTTGTTGTAAATACCTTAACCGAGTAACTTAAAGATAATGAGTTCTAAGAAGCTAGAGAAGCTTAGGAGATCCTTTCAGCTATTGAGTTCTTAAAATCCTCTAACAAGGTGGCCCTACAGGGTTTAACCCTTAACTGGGTATCCCTTAACTGATGATCCCTAATAGGATCGGTTCCTACCAAAACCTATTGTAATGTTCTTAACTAGACAAGGCTCCTAACAGAGCGGACTTCTAAAGAGTTCAAAAAGAAGCTTGTGGGTATTCATCCCCACCATGGTTTTTACCAATTGGGTTTCCACGTGAAAAATCTGTGTGTCATGTGAAATGTTTTTTTCTTGTGATGCTTTGTTTTATTTGTTATGCACATTTAGGTTTAATGTTTTATGCCTGTTTATAAAACATATTGAACTCAATGTTGTGAAGATTTGATGGTTAAGTCAACTAGTTCATGCATGTGAATATTATGATAATGTGGTATTGAGCTAAGAGAAAAGCTTAGTGAGTGACCGGTTCATGACTAACTAAGCTATATTGGATGTTACCAGTTGCACTCTATTTTACCAGTATCTTTGTTTATCAATCATTGTGAGTGTTTTCTATCAAACCAGTTTTGGACTGTATTTGTGTCTGTATTAATTCACCCCCCCCCTCTCAGTACTGATTTGGTACTAGTGGTTCATCATTGAGTTATCAATATTCTCCAACTCCTGATAGATGTAGCTTCATCCTTTTCTGCCATGTAGAGAAACTTGACTTGTTCAGCTTCGATGCATCCCTCTTATACATCTTTGGATCTTTAACTCAAGTGCCTTTAAACTTTCCTTCCAGAGTCCAATGATCTGATACCAATTGATAGTTATGATACTTAATATAAGTACAGAGCCAATAGCCAACAAGATGAGAGGGGGGGATGAATCATACAAACTTAATCATCCATGAAAACATCAGATTCAACCTCGATAACATATATATCAGTAATATAACCAAAACTATTAAACATGCAAACTCAAAAGCATATGAACAATATAAACCTCATAACACCAGATTTAACGTGGAAACCCAAATAGGGAAAAACCACTATGGGATTTCGGAACCACTAAGAAATATACTCTTCTAGAGTATGGTTAGTTAAAAGCAAATCCTATTAAAGATTACAAACACATTGCTAGATGTAACCTAGTTAAGGGATTTCCCTCATATCTATTAGGATATTCACTTTGTTCAAAGTGACATTGTTAAAGGATTTCAAACACTCAATTAGAATGTCACCTTGCTAGAGGGTTTTACATATAAGACTATTAAGTCAACTCGGTTAAGAGATTTTCTATCACTTTCACAAAATAATAGTAATAAAAATCTATCTGCAACTTCACATCTAAAATGCTAAAGTAAATTCCTATTTGTTCAATACACTCTAGACATAGAACTAGTCTTGTCTATTTGCTGGGCTTCTATACTCTATTATTCTAACAGGTCTTCAAGCTTCTGTGCTCGGTAGTCACTATGTAGCATCCCTGTGCATACACTTGCCCGCATACATTGTTTATCAACAGTTTCCTATTTATAAACAATTAGGTAACCACTTAATCTCCTTGATCACATTTCCCATGATCAATAATAGCCATCAGATCTTCAAGCTTGTCCAGGTTCAATGTATCTTTTGATCTAAAAATGTTTTACCCCACCTTGGAACTTGCATAATAGTCTTGGAACTTGTGCTAGGGTATTGCAGTTCAATCTAAGCTATAGATCTTCATGCCAACTTTCCATTGCCTTAGATTCGTTAACAAACTTCTTCCATGGCTCACCAATCATTTAATCTGCTCCAGCTCATCAGCTTCCTTCATTAAATACTGGATGTAAACATTTAATGCATTCTGCTATAGCTCGGTTACAACTTGGTAACAACTTGATGAATACTAAACTCCACTCAGTAGACATTCCACCTTCATTAACCGATAGCGATAACCTTAGGGTTTATCGACTAGGTTCCTTAGGGTTTACCGACTAGGTTTTTTTCTTGATAACATAGTATAGTATTAGCCTTTACAATTTACAACATATGTATGATGTTAAAACAATCTAAAACATCATGATCTCATCATTGTCTAACTCAGTAGTAGTTGCCCATTGAATACCTTATTCATCATATTATTTCTTGTGTCTTTTACCGACATCTTTATAATCTTCATATCATACTTCTCAAGATATGGCAACATCATACTGAATTAGAAAATCAATTTCTTGACATCAATGAAAAAATAATAATATCAAGATAGTAAAACATCTTTAATTAGTTATATCCATAATCATTAACAACCTTCTCAATATACTTAAGAAATGCCAACAATCTTTCATTGCCTGTTATAATGCAATATTGCCAATAGATAATCCCTTAATATTTTCATTAAAATAAATAAAATATACATAAGTAATTTTCTTAATAAAATCAATTTGGATTAAGGTGTCTCAAACTTTGCAAGTCTAAGGATTGATTTACTTGATTTATTATTTATTTATACCTATTTTATGTTCATCTTATAATGTCACTTTGTGGTAACTACCACAAAGAGTTGGCATGCTACATGGAAGGTGACTAGGATTGCATGAAAGCTGATTTTGTAGAAATAAGCAACCTACATTTTGGACCCTAGTATACGATATTTTGGTAACACGCATTATAAGTTGTAGGAATCAGACTATCATAATCAAACACATAGAATTGATTTAGAGCATGCCACCTTCTAGTTTCTTCCAAAATGATGGGTAGAATATGCTAAAAAACCTTCTACTTGATCATGGATATATAAAATAAATGTTGGTAGCCAAAGATGAGACCAAAGATTACTAAACAAGGAACACACAATTTGTTGGTTTATCATATTTTTTAAACATGTGACCATGGTGAGTGTGTCAATTGTGTGGGATATACTTGACTTGCCTATATACTACAGTAGTGGATATTATTGTAGGAACAATGAGATAAGACTTATGATTAGACATTGGACGACTTAGAGAAAATTATTAAGGTATGGTAATGTTTAATTGCTTTAAGCTGGTTAACCTTGGGTAGATAATCTTCTAAGGTCTCAAAAATAAAAATTAAAAATTAACATAAGTAATCTTGATGGTGAAATCACCCTATGTACATAATTCTCATTATTTTGCACCAATAATTTTTATTTTGCAAGCCTACTCACTTAGAAATTGATCACCTTATTGAATCATATAGCAAATGTCAATCATGAAATATATTATAAATTAATTTTATATTATTAGAGATCCATATTCTTTAATAACTCAATTGATGCATGTGAGATTAAGTAAAAAATACAATATAAAGCCATGCAAATTTTATCCAAAGAAGGCACTCATAAGATGTAAGATAGTTCATTGATACTTCATGATATACATTAGTGAGATAAACATAATTAAGCAAAGGCTGCATACACACACACACACAAATATATATATGAAAATATTTTGTGATTTATTTTAAATGGCTAAGTAAATCAATCTTGAAACTAAAATAATAGTTGATATGTAAAATAAATAACAAGAATACTAGGATCAACTATCATATACACATTAATGCCATTCAAACAAAAAAAACATGTGGGAAGCGAGAAGCATCGTTGGAGCTAGGGTTTCAGGGGTAGCAAATGGAGGAGAAGATGCAATGGAGAAAGGAGATAATGGAGATGGGGAGGCGGTCGATCCTAGTGGGGTTGGGGACTTGGTGGAGGTCAACCTTTTTTCCAGTGTTGTGGATGCTTTAGTGTCTTCTCTGGTCATTGGGAGGGATGTGTCCCAGCTCTGCTCCCCATTGCCCTATCTAGCTGATGGTAGAATACTTTTTTCATTGGTTCTTTCTGTCGTGGGCATTGTTGGCATGACTGAGAGTGTGGATGGTGTTGGGGTTCTTTTCCCTTAACCTAATGCTACTGTTCCTTTTTGTGTTGGAAATGGAGGCCATTGGATTTGCAACTGCTTGGATCTGGGTCAAGGTTTTTATTAGGATTCCCATAGATACTAAGAGGGGGGGTGAATCAGTATCTAATTGGTAATAAGATTTTCTTAACTTAAAACATGTAGAGCATATTAATACTATCTACCGGTAAACAAAAAGTAATGCAATAAACAGAGATAAAAACAACCACATGAAAAACACACCATAACACAATATTTTAATGAGGAAACCCGGTGTGGGAAAAACCTCAGTGGGATTTGTCACCCACAATATTCACTTACTGGCCAATAAGAGAATATTACTGCTACAAGAGGGGTCTGCACATGCAGGAAGGCCAAGTGCCTAGAGCTCACTACTCAAATAAAAAATAGGAAGTCTCTCACTGACTTACAAAATGGATTATATAAATCCAATGTCTTGTACTACTTCAAAATAGCATCTATAATGCTAGATCCAATACCTATTTATAGCTCTGCTTCTTACATAAACCCTTAACCTATAATTCACATAATAGGTCTGCCTTATTTTGCCTAATTACATTCCTCCTTTCTTACCTAATTTTTCTACAATGATCTCTCTTATATAAGAGTCATTTTACAACATGCCAAGTCAGCTTACAATGATCTTTCAATAATAAACAAAATATATTAACAACAAAATTCCTATCCGCTTCTGTGTTGGCAGGCTTGCTTTCATTGCCGATGTCGGTGGTCTATGTGCCAGTGTATCAACATCAACTGTGTATATTAGGATTTGTATCCTCTTGTGATACAGCCATACTTTCATCAGCCGATTGATTTTCAGTTGTTGTTACTGGTGGAGTAACCAGAGGTGGTGGGGATAAGTTATCTCTTATTTTTATGCTTGGAGGTCCACCAACCTTTCCTTTTCCCTTATCCTTGTCTTTCTAAAATACCTTGATTGGTTTAGGGTTTCTATACTCTTCCTATTTTTCCTTTTGAACAAGGAATATATCCCATGCATTTTCAGTTTCCTCTACAACCTCATTTACTCTTCCAACCATTAGTGCAATATGTCGATGTGCAGTAGAGAATACTGACTAGTTAGCCTTCGCAATTAGATCATCTATTTATTTTGGAGAGTTAACTGGGTAGACAACAAGTAATTTTTCAATTTTTATTTTCTTGTCAAGCTTTACAATAGATTGTCTTCTTGCTTCCAGTCTCTTGAATAGTTCATCTGGTAGTTCTTCTACAACTTGCATCAAGAAGTTCTTGTAGATATGAAAGTGTAAAATAACACTGTTTTTAACCTTTTCTTTATCATCAAGTGATAGTGAGTCATATAGTTTGTTGATGTTTTTAAGTTTTCCTTCTTCTTTGATTTCATGCAACAGTCTGTCAATCGGAGTAATATTTTGTTGAGTCATTTTCCTTGGTGTCAACTTTTTCTTCTTAGGAGTAGACTTTTTGACCGGGGACCTCACTGCCTGTTGTTTTTGCCTGGTTCTTCTAGGTGAAGGTGTGGATACCAATGAAGGTTCCCTTTTCCTTACAACTCTTTTAAATTTTGTAGGCATATCACTCTCTGAAGAAGTAGCTACCAGTGAAAGGTGAGTTTCAGGCTGTAGTGCTTCTAACTCATCTTTAGTGATGCCAGTTTTCTTGAGTACATCTTCCTTTATAGCCTTTGCCTGTTGGGATCCCCTTCTTACTGTTGCCTCAACCTTCTTTACATTTTTCTTTGATTGAATCTATTTTTCAATGGTTTCAGCACTACCGAATACCTCTTCCTTAGGTTCCTTGGGTGCTTCCAGAAGGGCTTTTGCATATGTTTCAATGATGCGGTCATTGGTCTCATAAACCATTTAAGTAACCCAAATTGTTCTTGGCATAACTGCTTCCATCTAGATCTCATCCTTCTTGATGACAAAACATATCTCATCCTTGTATTTATTTACAATTTCCTATGACAGTCTGACTCTGTTTTCATCCAGGCCTTCAATGCTAGAAAATACTCGTTGATATTTTTCTCTTTGTTTTCACCCATATTGTTTAATAAGTCAGATAACTGTTTCCCTACCAGTATGTCAAATCCAAGGTTCTTGTTGCCTATACCGAGCACCTATTTTGTTATATGTAGAATTAAACATACAAGTAAATTGCCAAACTTAAATGTCCCTTTCTTGTCCTTCTTGATCTTTCCTAGATTGTCAATAAGTTCATCCTTTAACCATTCACATACATCAATTTTCACATTATCTTTAACCATATCATGAGCATTTTTTATGCATAAGCTAGAAACTGAGTTAAGTCTGTTTGCATGAGTTGTTTTGTAACCTAAAATCATGCTAATGAATCTCACATTTATGTCAGTTACATCATCCACCCTTAAAGACCTTTTGTTGGATGCTGCACCTGTTAGGTTAGTCACTAGGTCATTTGAGACCTTCTTTGTCTTGTCTGGTCTGTTACCAGTGGAAGGTAACCCTGTTACAGCTTTCATAGCTTCCTTGGTAATTTTGTGAACCCAATCTAGCCAAAAGAATGCACCATGTACCCTGCTCAATACTATCCTAAAAATTCCTTAGGGAAATTTGAAATGCTAAGGATTTCAGTGAATCCTAGGGTTTCAATAATTTTGTGTTCAGGTTTCACATTACTGGAATCATCACATATGATAGTTTTGTACATGTTCTTAATTTCTTCATCTCCTAATTCTTGTATGTGGCAATGGATGTACATTCTAGGGTCTTTTGCAAAAACAACTCCTTTGGGGATTTGAGAAAATGCACCAACATTATCATCATTTTTAGCTATCTCGGGAACTAGCTGAAATAGAGGCCTAGGGTGTTTGATTACCTTGACTACAGTAGGGTTTGCTATGAATTCAGGTACAGAAGAGGATGCCATGATTACAAATACATTTTTCTACCTTTGGAAAGATTGATTGCTGAAATGCTTTGCCTGTTTGCTCGAAATGCCTTAGGTCTGGAATTATGCGCTCTTTGAATGTTTGAATGCTCGATGAAGTGGAATGGAGCCAAAAACACTAATTTATAATGTCAATCTACCAACTACCACATTTAATGCTTGTTGGTTAAGTAATCACTTAACATATCTGTCGGTATAGAAGTAATTTCAACTTCTTAGCATTAACCGAGGGAGTAATAGCATATTTCCCATTTTATTGCTAAACCCTCAAAAGAATTTACTTCAATTAGATGAAGAGACTCCTACCGGTGGAGTGCTACTCTGTTCTACCGATGGAGTGTTGCTTGGTTCTACCGATGGAGGAGTATTCCCAACACCATTTAGGTCTGACTTTCTAATCCATTGTTTTGAGAATTCTTTCTTAACTTCTTCAACTTTTTCTTTTCCTTTCAAACTAGAACCTTTGTTGTCTACCGGTGGTGTCTTACTTCTACAAAATTTTGCAATATGTCCCATTTTGTTACAAGCATAACAAGTCACATTATTTTTCTAAATATCCTTCCCATAAGCTATGCGGGTTTGTGTTCTGCATTGATTAGATAAGTGTCCAAGTCTTCCACAAAAATAACATCTTACATTCATTCTGCAATTTTCAGAGTTATGACCAATTTTGTTGAATTTTGAATATTGACTGGTGGGTGCATTGGTATTCTGATTTTCTCTAGATCTACATTGATATACTCTATGACCATACTTGTTATAGTTAAAGCATTTGTCATTGAATTTATAAGTAGTAGGTTGGCTTACCAGTTTGCTATGATCCTATGTGTTTGTAGTACCAGAGCTTTCTCCAACTTAAAAGCCAATTCCACAAGTGTCACCTTTAGGTTTTTGATTCTTCAACAAGTTACCAAGTTCTTCTGAGCTTTTCTTGAATTTCTCTTTATGCTGATTTGCAATATCTAGTTCTCTTTCTAAGACTTCTTTCTGCCTCATTAGTTCATTTGAGTCATTTTGTGCATGCATTAAATTTGTCTTCAACATATTATTTTCATACCCGAGTCTTGTGTTTTCATTTGCAGCATCATTCAGTCTTCTAGTCAAATCTTCTTCATTCTTCTTTCTATCTTCAATTTCTTTACAAAATCTCATAGTCATATCCTGCATCTCATTCTTTGTTGTCTTGTTTTCTTGTTTCAGCTTCTTTATCGTATCATTAAGAGTTTCCTTTTCATCATTCTCATTTTGCATCTTTTCACAAAGTTCTCTTCTCTTGTTTCTTGAAATAGTAAGATTTTCTTGAAGTGCTTGAATAATATCCTGGGCTTCTTTTAGGTCATCTTCAAGTTTGATATTTTTCAATTTTTCTCCATCATAGTCTGAGAGAGCTACTTCAAGTTGCTTCATCAAGTTTTCCATCTCTACCAGTGTCAATATCTTCCTCAAGCTATTAGGCTTCTGAAAATAGAGGACCATGCTCTAATACCAATTGTTAAGATTCCCATAGATACTTAGATGGGGGGGGGTGGGGGGGGGGGGGGTGAATTAGTATCTAAATGGTAATAATATTTTCTTAACTTAAAACATGTAGAGCATATTAATACTATGTACCGGTAAACAAAATGTAATGCAATAAACAAAGATAAAAACAACCACATGAAAAACACACCATAACACAATATTTTAATGAGGAAACCCGGTGTGGGAAAAACCTTTGTGGGATTTGTGACCCACAATATTCACCTACTAGCCAATAAGAGAATATTAGTGCTACAAGAGGGGCCTGCACATGCAGGAAGGCCAAGTGCCAAGAGCTCACTGCTCAAATACAAAATCGGACGTCTCACTAACTTACAAAATGGATTATATAATTGCAGTGTCTTGTACTGCTTCAAAATAGAATCTATAATGCTAGATCCAGTACCAGTTTATAACTCTTCTTCTTACATAAACCCTTAACCTATAATTCACATAATAGGTCTGCCTTATTTCACCTAATTACATTCCTCCATTCTTACCTAATTGTTCTACAATGATCTCTCTTATATAAGAGTCATTTTACAACTTTCCAAGTCCACTTACAATGATTTTTCAATAATAAACAAAATATATTAACAACAAAATTCTTGTTGGCTTTTGTGCCGGTATGCTTGCTTTCACTACCAGTGTCAGTGGTCTATGTACCAGTGTAGAATCTATTTTTGCTAGTGCCAGTGGATTGCCTTGCCTATGACATAGGATTGTAAAGTTTCCATCAATGACAAAACCTTCAATCACCTACAATGTCTCATTGGAGTGTGTATTTTCCAACACTTTCCTCTGGACCTTACGAGCCTGCGAGGTGGAGATCCTTTTGCTGGTCGTTTTGCTTCGCAAGAAAGTTTTGGTTTTGGCTACAATGGCTTTGTCCATAGTCTGTGCTCTCCTGGTTGTGCCTTGGTGTGAGGGTGATGTTTGGGATTTGGGGGGAGGTTTTGTTTTTCTAGAGTCCTTTCTCCCCATGGGTTCTGTTTTGGCCTTTGGGAATGATCTAGTGTGGTTGGGGAACTCTGTCTGGGAAGTCCCTGCATCTTTTTGGTGTGATATTTTTGAGTTTTCTCTTGTAGATTATGAGTGATTTTATGGATCTATTCTTTTCAAGAGATTCTCTGGTGTTTCTCTAGATGTATTTCTTCCTTTTGTCTATGCCTGTCTTATTGAGGTGGACCACACTTCTATAGAGGGGAAGAGTTGTGGTCAGAGTTTGGTGGGATGGCTCCTGATGGGGGTATTAGATACCTTTCTATTCGAGGCTGGATGTGCTCCTGTGATTGTCTCTTTCTTGATGGGCTTCTTTCCCTCTTCTTCTTTAGAGGTGGAGAATTTGGTGAAACTTATTGTCATAGAGTCCTTCTGTTACTAGCCTCTGTTTCTGTTCAAGGTTTAGGGAGCCTTTTCAAAACCCTTCTTTCCAGCTAAGCATCATGTGAATATTTGTTGGTTGCTAGCCTTTGTTTTGGGGTTATCTGTTTTGTTTTCCCTGTGCTTGGTATCTTTCCTTCCAGCTCCTATTGAGGTGGTTTCCTTTCTTATTGAGGTGGAGAGGTATCGTGCTGGAAGGCAAGTGTTGATCAAATGTTGGGTGGTGATGGGTGCCCTCCTCCTAGTTATAGGAGCCAGTTTAAAACCCACTATGAAGGTTCGGGAAGCCTTTCAAAATCCCCCTATTGGTTATTTTTTTTTTTTTTTATTGATGTCTAGTTCAGGTCATGGGAGCCTTGTAAAACCCACAAGTAGGCTGGATGATAGTTGTTTTCAAGGGCCCAACCTAGCCACTTGTTGTTTTGGTTTTTGGTTAATGATAGGTTTTGTTTTTGGCAACCTGAGATCTATGTTATAGGTTAAGGGAGCTTGGGAAAACCCTTCTCTATTGGTTTTGGGGGCCAGTTCAAAACCCAGGCTATTGGTTAGGGGAGCCATTCGAAACCCTTTGAGTCCTGATCCTGAATGTATGGCTACCTATTGTAGTCTAGTGTCTTTGAAGGTTATGGGTGCCTAGAAAACCCATGTTGTCAGTCAAAGGTTAAGGGAGCCTTTTTAAAACCCTTATGTTTGTTTTAGAGGCTAGTCTTTTTTAGCCTCGACTGTGGTTGGGCTGCTGGTTTTTTGATGATTATTCCTCTAGGAAGTGTTATTTTTTGGGTTCTAGATCCTGGTAAAATCAAAGAGTTTTGGGTTCCTTCAAAACTTGTTGTATGAGGTTTTAGGTCCCCTCAAAAACATGTTTATTCTTAATAAAAAACTATCATATACACATTAGTATGATTATGTCCAATGCACAAAAAAATTACTTCAAATACTAAAAATATTTGAAATATCATGAATAATAGTGTATGCAATCCTTTCAAATAAAATGAATCCTTTAGAAAATCTAGATAAGTATTTGGAATCTTTTCAATGATTAATTAATCATACATAACACTCACAACAAAATGTAGTTGATAAATATAATATCTTTCTAATATGCGTCAAAAATTGATTAAGAAATTGATATTAAGAGAGGTCATAGAATAAATTTTTTTTCTCAAAGGAAATATAATAGAAATGTGTACTTAGATTTAATGCTTAAGAATGGAAAACTAATAAAACACACATAAAATAGAGTACACTCCATATTTGTTTTTGTCAATATTGTCAAGTAATCTCAATGCCAAGGTTAGAGAAAAAAAGAAAGAAAGAAGAAAATTATATATCATTACCCTGGTTGAATAGTACATTGACACTTCTCATTAATATGATACATCAAGTAACATACTTGATAAGATATCAATCACTTTCTTTCATATTCAGAATAAATCAAATATGATCTTGATAAATTAGAAAGAAAAATTTCATAGAGTTAAAAATTTGATAAAATAGGGGATAAAATCACTTCAATAATGTAAAGGAACACCCATATATGAAATTTATGGCATTAGGAGTAAATCTACACATAATTATTAGATGTTTGCAATTTTCAAGAAGCCTCATTTTTGTTTGAAACTTACATATTTGTGTGTACTTTTAACTATTAGAATATACCAATGCATTCAACTATTAATAATATGCTAAGTATGATATCTCATTGTATGATTTCATATGACTACTATTGGGATGTCAATCCTACAAAATACTGTTGGCATATGATGAAGAGGTGACAAAGTATGTTGTCATTAATGTCAATAAGCACAGGTGAACTGGTATGAAGATTGGAAGAAGTTATTATTCATGTTCAAGTAGGAGAACTGGTATGAAGGGATGAAGTGGACCAGTGTTGGGGTTTCACTAAGTGTGACTATCGGTTGCTAGTCTCGGCTCTAGGGTTTTTGGTTTGGCAATCTAGCTTGTACGATGCAACTGGTGACATTTTGTGATGAGTTAGCTAAGAGATAAGGATGAGATCGAGATGCCATGTCAATTTGGTGCACATGAAGGATTTCCTTAAGAATCTTGCATGTAAAGATCGATTGCATTAAATGTCTACCTCGAGAATGAACACTCTTCTTAGCAGTATGTGAAGAGAGCATGATGAGTTACTGATTTTCATATGTGGTGAAGAATGGATGATGCAAAATAACTTGTGATCTATTTGAGATTGTTTAATTCTATGCAAAAGTGTTTGAACGGTCAGGATTGGACTGCTTGTAATTGTAAACGTAAAATATTTACGGTTTAGGATTTATGCTACTAACCTAATTGTTGTCTTTAAGGTCGATGATGTTTGTTATTGTTTGTGTTGGAAAATATTGTGTTTGTATCCAAGTGATGAGATACTTGCCAGACCAGTGAGTAGAAAACTGCATAGTGTGATTGTAGAGTAGAGGACCTGAAAAGGATCTGCCTTAGCATGTAGTGTTGTTATCATACCAGAACTTTACCTATTGTCTTCTAACCATTTCAATAGTAGGAAAATCCCTTTGCCAAGTAGCTTTAATGAGCTTATTGCAAATCCTCTAACCAGGTGACTCAAGATCATTGAGTTCTTCAAATCATCTAGCGAGGTAACCTTTAACAAGTTATATAGCCATCCCTTAACTGGGTGATATTTAACAGGATCGGTTCCTAACATAACCTTATTGTAAAGTCTTTAACTGGACTAGGCTCCTAATAGAGCGAGCTTCAAAAGAGTTAAAAAACCCCACCGTGGTTTTTCCCATTTGGGTTTCCACGTGAAAAATCTGTGTGTCATGAGTTTTGCATTTTTCATGTGATGATTGAGAAGTCTTTGTTTAGGAGAATATGTATGCAAAGCTAATGGTTATGGTATTACCGATACAACACATGCATGAGTATATTGGTGAAGTATTTATCAAGTGTTGAATGTTATTTGAAGTATTTAGTTTTACTGGTTTAGCTATCTGAAGTCTTACTCTATTTAACTGGTATTGCCATGGTTAATTTCAGTGATGAAGACAACTGGTTAGCATTGTTTTAACTTGATATGTTGTTGAGAAGTTTTTGTATGTATTGATTCATCCCCCCCACTCTAAGTATTGATTAGGGTAATTGTTGTTTATCATTATTCATCAATTGGTATCAGAACAAATTTAGGTCCTTGGTGATATAAGCTTAAATGCTTGAGGTAAAAGATCCTCCTTTAATGATGAAGAGGGAAGGTCCTAAGTTCAATAGAGATAACTTCAAAATATGGAAGGAAAAAATGAAGATTTATATCAAGATTTTGGGTGCCCAATAGTGGAGCTATGTTGAGAATGTCTATGTTATCCCCACTAGCACTCTAACTAATAATCAAAAAATAGAGATTCAAGAAAATGGGCAAGTCATGGAAGCCCTTATTAACAGCCTGTCCTATATTGAGTTAATTGATGTACAAGATAAGGACAATCTTAAGGATGTATGGGATGCTTTGGAAACCATTTATGATGGTGATGAGCATGTCAAACAAGCTAAGGAAGAGAGCCTTAGAGGAAAATTTGAAGACATGGGGATGGTTGAAGGAGAGACCATTCATCAATATGGCATAAGGATCAAGATAGTGGTTGGAGATATCAAGAGCACTAGAGGAAAAATTGATGATTCCACCATTGCCAATAAAGTTTTGAGATCATTGTTACCAGTCTATGCAATCAGAGTTGCTGCTATTCAGGAGCTAAGGTCTATTGACAAAACCAAGGCATCCTTAGACTCTATCATTGCAAAGTTGACTGCATATGAGTTGAATAGCTATGATGGTAGTGTTCAGAAGACTGAGTCAGCCTTTAGAGAATCTGCTACACCAACTAGAAAAGGAAAAGAAGTAAGTACTAGTTATGAATCCAGGCAATGTAGAGATATGGATGATGAAGAGATTCTGATGGAGTTTGAAGCTCTTCTTGCCAAGAGACTTCCAAAAGGCATTGGAAAATACATAGGTAATCTTCCTTTAAAATGTTTTTCCTACAATAAGATAGGACATATAGCTGTTAACTATCCTAACAATGACAATAAGGATAAACCAGAGAGATTTAGAAAGTATAAAGGAGGATGTAGGGGAAATTGTCTTGTTGTAGTGGATGAAGGTGTTACTAATGAAGAATTTGAGGATGAAGAGAATGAGGACATAGTGTTTGTAACTGTAAAGGAAGAACTGTCTGACAAGAAAGCCCTTGTCTCTCGCATTGACAACTCTAATGAGTGGATTATTAATAGTGGGTGTTCTCAGCACATGACTGGTAACCAAAGAAAGTTTCTATCTCTCGAAGAATATAATGGGGGTGTTGTCTGGTTTGGAAATGATGCACCATGCTTGGTGAAAGGTAAAGGATCCATCTCACTGAATGGAGAGAGCAGTGTGGATGATGTCTACTGGGTAGAAGGTCTTAAACATAACCTTTTGAGTGTTGCTTAGCTAAATGACAAAGGACTCATATTGGAGTTCAAAGGTGGAGTTTGTAGTATAATTGGAAAGAGTAATGAACATATTGCCACCAGTAAGCAGATCAAAGGTAACTTATTTTAGTTGAATGCCAAGATTAGTCAGTGTCTGATGGTGAAGTTTGATGACAGGTGGATATGGCATAGGAGACTTTGTCATATAAACTTTGACAATATTGTAAAAGCTAGTATGATCAAGGCAATAAAAGGATTGCCTTTGTTGAACAAATTAGAGAATTATTTGTGCAGGGATTGCCAACTTGGGAAGATGTCTTCCTCAACTTTCATAGGTAAGTCTTTTTTAGAAGAGAACTTACTTGATCTTGTGCACACCGATCTATGTGGTCCAATAAAAACTAGAAGTATTCAAGGAGATAGGTATTTCATGATTCTTACTGATGACTGCTCAAGAATGATGTGGGTCACATTCTTGAAAGACAAGTCTGAGGCATTTGGAAAGTTCAAAGCCTTTAAACCATTGGTAGAGAAGCAAAGTGGTCAAAGGCTAAAATGCCTAAGAACTGATCAAGGAGGTGAATTCACTTCTGATGAATTCAACAAGTACTATGAAGAGAACGATATCAAGAGGTAGCTATCTGCCCCAAGGACACTGCAACATAATGGCATAGCAGAAAGGAATAATAGGACTGTAGTTGAAGTGACCAGAACAACGCCGATCCAAGGAAAGGTTGCTCACACTTTTTGGAGAGAAGCGGTGAGCATTGCAGTCTATACTATAAACTGGGTACTCATCAAGAAAGGTAAAGATAAAACCCGTTACGAGTACTGGACCGAGAAGACTCCCATTGTGAGTTATTTTATAGTATTTGGTAGTAAGTGTTATATCAAGCAAGGTGAGAATCTAAGAAAGTTTGATGCTAAATGTGATGAAGGAATATTTCTGGGATATTCCACTAAGAGAAAAGCTCTCAAGTACTACAATAATAGGACTCATAAATTTTTTGAGAACATCAATATTAGGGTTGATGAATCCCCTGAGGAGTCTGAGGAAACTTGCAGTGAGTAAGTGCAAGATGAACCGGGTGTAGCATTCTAGGAACTAGTTAAGAAAGAAACAAGCAAAGACCTCAGTATTCCTGTATCGGTAGAAGCTGCAGTAGGTGAAGAAGAAGATAGAGAAGAAGAAGAAGAGGAAAAGCAAGCTGAAAAAGCTAGTCATTCCTAGATATGTGAAACTACATCATGATCGGAAGCAGATCATAGAAGATAAAGATGCAGGGATACTCACAAGAAGAAACGTGAAAGAAAACTCTTGCATGATTTATGAATTTAAGCTTAAGACCACTAGAGAGGAACTTATAGATGAAGACTGGATTAAGGAAATAGAAGAGGAGTTAGACCAGATAGAAAATAATACAACATGGTCTTTGGTACCCATACCGGAACACAAGAATGTCATAGGTACCAAATGGGTCTTCAGGAATAAGTTGAATGAAGAAGGAACAATTGTAAGGAACAAGGCAAGACTTGTATGCAAGGGATATGCTTAGGAAGAGGGAGAAGACTATGGAGAAACCTTTACCCCAGTGGCTAGGCTGGAAGGTGTTCGAATGTTACTTGCATTTGCAGCATTTAAGGGATTCAAGGTATACCAGATGGATGTAAAGTCTACATTCTTGAATGGAATCCTAGAAGAGGAAGTGTATATTGAGTAACTGGATGGGATTTCCTTATCAGAAGATAGTAACATGGTGTGTAGATTACACAAGGCCTTGTATGGATTGAAACAAGCACCAAGGGCATCGTATGAATGGTTACACTCTCATCTTGTGAAGATACGATTTCAGAGAACAAGTGAGGACAACAACATCTACTTGAAATCTAAAGGTGATCAGATTATGATCTGTGAAGTGTTTGTAGATGACAATATTTGGAGGAGATGAAATGAGCCATGCATTTGTAAATGAAATGAAGAAAGAGTTTGAGATGTCTCTGATTGAAGAGATAATGTTCTTAATTGGTCTATAGATTTAGCAGATGAAAGAGGGTTTCTTTATTACCCAATCCAAGTATGTCAAAGAGGTATTAGAGACCTTTGGCATGGAGAAGAGAAAACTGGTTGGTACTGTTACTACTTATCAAATTGCCATTAGTTTTATATACAAAGTCATTCTATATTCTAGTCGGTTAGTAGTACCGAATCATGCATTCGGTACACACAAAGAAGTTGGTATAGTTGGTTACAAAAGGAAAACAATCACAAAGCCCAGTATACACCGAGCTGTCTATCGAGTGTTATTTCATGTCTACCGAGCAGTAAAGCTAAAACACGGAGTTGATATACACCAAGTTAAATGTGTTACCAGATTCATTGAACCTAGACAAACATATGAAAACGTGTTACAAGATCAAGGCACACAGAACCGTTATCACATTGGAAATTGCACATACAGATTTTGTATAATTTTGAGGTCATCTAACCAATGAAATATTTTGCATGGTTATTTATTCAAGAAATCATGTTTGTAAGATCAAAGCAATGAATCGGATCACCGACATAAGAAGTCTATTTATACATCATGAATTTATGGTTAGAAACATATGTGAATGTGAGAAATGTGTGTGCATATGTGTATGAAGCAAGACTTATGTGATACATGACAAATCATAGAGTATTATGACTATTACAGAGACATAGAGGTCATGGAGAAGGTTATCAGAGAACAGTCGAGGAACAGAGTAAACAAAAGGATTTACCGAGTTACTTTATGAGTTACCGAGGTATTCTATAGGCAAGGTAATCTTATTTTGAGCACATAGAATCTGCTACAGCATTCCAGATGTAAAGTTGCAGATATTTGTAATGATTCTATTATAATATCTTAAAGTTGTAAGAGAAACCTTTAACAGGATAAAAGACTCTAACAAAGTCTATAAATTGTAAATCCTTTAACCATGTGCTACACTTATATAGTGTTGTAAAATCCTTTATCAAGGTAGATCGAACTGATCTTAATACTCCTAACAGGGTCATCTATCAAAAATAGCTAAATGTAGCTCTAATCGAGCACTCTTTATTATTGCAGTAATGAAGTTGTGGGTGTCATCCCCACCACAGTTTTTCTCTCTAACCAAGAGTTTCTGTGTGACCAAAATATATGTGTTATGGAGTGAATCATGTATGAATGTTATCTATTGATTATAGTTTTTTTTTATGTTACTGCACTACTTTGTTTATGTATAACAGTAAGGCTATTACAAAAGAAAATTTTTTGGAGTACTGATTCATCCCTCCCCTCTCAGTACATTAGCTTTCCATATTGGGCCTAACAATTGGTATCAAAGCTTGAATCTTTGAAAAGGGTTTAACTACCTAAAGAGAAAGATCTTATCAATGGAAGGCTATAAACAATCTCAGAGGATTGTGTATCTACAAGAAGAGCTGGATAACGCAAATCAAGTGATTGTAGACATGCAAAGGCAAATGCAAAAATCTCTGAAAGTAAGGAGAAGATTATCTGATGACTTGCAGGATTCTCAAGAGTTAGTGGAACAAATCGAGACATCATCTGAGAATAGTATATCTGAAGAGACCGAAGAAATGATTGGAATGTTGAAAGAAAAGAACAAAGCATTGGCTGATCAACTAAAAGCAATGAAAAGAGAACATGAAAATTTCAATACACAGATGACTGAAAATCTAGATGTATTAAGGATAGCCGAGGATAAAGAAAGAGATTTACAAACAGAGAAACAACAACTTGAAATCTTAGTATCTGATAAGAATGATGAAATCATAAGGCTAACTGGTATTCAACAAAATCTGACAGATCAACAAGGTTATACACATCATGAAGCAAATCTGAAAGATGATGAGAATCATGCATTGAAACTTGAAGTATCAAGGTTGAGCAATGAACTTGAAACAGAGAAGAAATCCAAGGAAACACTAAAGAAGAGTTATGAAGCATCAAAGATGTTGGATGAGCAACTAAACACAAGACGACCCTACAAAGAAGGAGGACTCGGTTACAAAGGAAAAGACTCTACTGAGAAGGGAATCTGCACTACCAAGAGAGGAGAATCACCAAAACAAGCTGGAAAAAGGAATAACATCAAAAGGAAGAAGCCTATTTGCTACTACTATGGAAATCAAGGTCATACTGCCAATATGTGTCAAATAAGAAAAGGTAAGAAACCAAATACCACTAAGACCAATGGTTATTGTTACAATTGCAATAAATATGGTCACACATCTAATCAATGTAGGACAAAGTCTGTTAACAATTATCAGAAGGAAAAATTCAAAGGGTTTTGCAAAAACTGCAATAGATATGGACATAGTACTGAGAAGTGTTGGTTTAAGCAAAAGAACCACATATGGTCTGCACACCGAGCAAATACTAGAGGTTACCGAACTCACACAGATCCTTACCAACAATATTCTGCAGTACCATGGGATTACAATACAAGGATATGGTGTGAATGTTGTGGAAGATATGGATATATAAGTGCCAACTGCTTTATAAGATTTGGAATAAATAACTGAAGATCATGGAGAAATCCTGGTATGGCATGTTTTCATTGTCACAAATCTGGACATTTAGCTGGAGATTGCAGAGATCAACTGAGAAGAGACAATAAGGAGATAAAAGAAAAATTAAAGATGATTTGGAAGAAGAAAGAAATTATGTCTAATGAAGAAAGCACCTTACCTACTGAGTTAGGTGCTCCCACTCCAAAATAATCGGTAAAGGTATGAAGGGACTACATTCTCACAAGGTTAAATCTTAAACAGTTCCTATTTTAAGTATGTACTGAATTCAAAATCTATATAGTAAGATGTAGTAGTAAGTTTGAAATTCTATCAAAGTCTTTTGGAGCACTTTATAGGAAAACTATTAAGTCGGTGAATTTAGGAAGCCTGTCAAGTCGGTATATGAAGGAAATCTGGTTAATCAGTTAAACCAAAAAAAAGGGAAAGAAAGTTATGTGAACCAAGTGCATTTAATGTATTTGACCTAACTTGCACGGAGCCCGATAAGGTATTTTTGAGTACTTAAAAGATTTTTCACTGTCATTTTCATTCACTAAGTTTTCAAGAAGCAGAGCAGAGTGAATCAAGGTGATCAAACCATCTTCAAAGAAAAATCTAAGGTATTTACATCGAATCTCATCACATTGCTAAGCTGGTTTACCGAACTCATTAAGTTGTTATCTACTAAGTGTGAAGCGTCTGCCATTTTTTAAGTTCTCAAACCCTAAGGTTCCTGTGTCAATTTTTATCTGAAATCAAAATGGCATCTAAGATCCAAGACCCCATTGTTGTCACAAATGTAGAAAATCCCTCACTAAAATACTCTATGACTCCCAAAATTGCATCTAAATCGGATGACAAAACTACTTTTTCACTCATCTTGGATCGAGTCTTGTTAGTCGAGGATGTGAGATTCTTCACAAAATGTCGTGTTGAAGAACTCAGTCATGTTCAGATCAAGGATGCATATAATGAATTGTGCACAGATGGTAAAATGGATAGCAAGTTTGAACATATCAAAATCAAGGGATTGACTAAAGCCCTAACCAATCCCCATGTGTTCAAACCCTAGTGGGTCAAGTTTGTACTAAGCTGAGTGAATGATGATTTCATGTGGCTACAAGAGCAACCATTTAAGATCACTAAAGCAATCATTCATCTGATCACTAGTTACCCTATCTATGATCATGCCCGAGCATAGAAAATGATATAACAAAAGGAATTGATCAGTTTGACTGGAGTTCAATCGGATTACAGAGGTCTAAAGTTGAACAATGTTACTGATCCTAAACTCAAATTTGCCATTAGAGTAATTGGTTACTGTTTCTTCCAATCGGCAAGGGAAAACAGTGTACCCTGTGCAGCAGTTGACTTAGCATACAAAATTGTTAAGAAAGGCATGAAAGTTGACATGTTTGAAGTATTGCTGAAGAACTTGTTTGAAAATCTGAACACAATCAGGAAGTCGAAGAAGAGAAACATGGCAAACACTCTAAAATTTGGATGACTACTTGTATGTATGTTTTTCTACTTTGAGAAGTTTTTTCCAACAGTCGGTAAAGTTGTTTGCAAACTACACCAACCAATCACCCATCAGATCAATGACTTCATCAAGAAGTTAGGTGATAACTTTAATGATATAATGGATGATTACTTCAGCAAGTTCTAAGAAAAAATGCATAACAAGTACTGGAATCCACCACAACTGGTAGAAAAATAGAAAGATGAAATATGTTTTGAGGTAGACACCGATTACTGTTATGTGAATGTTGCGGAACTGAGGACTCAATCTTTGTCACCTATGGGTTACGAGATTGATTTTGATATCACACAACAGCAAATTGATGCCCATCTATCATTGCCAAGGCATACTACCGAGCTGAGGTATGGAACCTATGAAGAAAGGAAAGAAAAAGTAAAAATGAGCATTGTAGTACCTAAGGCTACAAGAAAAGCTACAAAGATGATTAAGGCATTAACTGAGAAATTTGGAGAAGAGTCTTCCTCCACACCTATCAAAGGAGTTCTAGCCATCACTGAAGAGGAGACAAAAGCCCAAGAAGCAGCCATAACACTTAGCACCAAATTGCCTAAGTGAAAAGTGTTGAAGAAAAAGAAACAGGACACTTCAATGGCCCTACTGACCCCTCCAACAAAGAGACCTAACACAAGGGCATCTGCTGCATCACCGAGTAAGAAACAAAAGATCGTTGTCATTCCTAAGGTAACTAGACCTTACAAGAAATCTACTCGAAGACTCATTTTGCTAAAAGAGTCCAGTGATACCGAATCTGAAGATGCAAATAAATTTTAGATTGTGAAAAACAAGAAGGTAGATGTACATAGTGTAGAAAATTTTTGTAATAATCTAAAGGAATATGGTGGATTTGGTGGATTCAGATTTGTCAAATATGAATCCAGAACTACTGATGAAAGGAGGCAAATTGAAGAAGCTGTCATTTGCGCACTTCTCAAATTCTAAGTGGTACCATTAGAAGTATGTAATTCTATTCCTAAGGAATTATATGCACATATTGAAACCAGATGGAAATATGTTGTAGACTCGGAGAAACAAATCAGAGAAAGAAGTTTGGTGCATCTCTTTCCTGATATGTCAGTTGATGAAATAAAAGAACATCTGACAAACATCCAAACTCAATTTAAAGTAAAAAAAAAGGCCTTGAAATTGATGAATGGCCTGTATATAGAAGTGGAGAAGGAAACAAAAGAGCAATGGAAGACCGTCTTTCGAAGAAAGAATGCTGGTGAATAATCTATAGTAGAAATAGTCGATGTCACCGACCAAGAGCCTGGTGTCACCGAGCAAGACCTTGCTGAAACCATTCAAATAGATGAAGATATCATAGATGTAGAGGAACCTGAACAAGAAATGATAGAAGGCAATGTTTATGCAAAACTTGTCTCCAGCGAATCTATTTTGGAACAAGTTCAGCCTAACCCACCGATCAATCAACCTGCTACAACCGAAGCTTCTCAGGCTATAGGTGAAGGCACCGAAGGTCAAAAGTCTACAGTAGAAGGTACTTCACAAGAACAAACCTCTCAAGCACCTTCTAGCACAGAAAATGTTACAGCTGACACCAAGCACCGAGACACCGAAGGACACTACCGAGGCTAAAACCGACAAAAGTGTTGACTCTACTGAGCAACCTACCGAAGGTCCTCAAGCCTCTCAAGCTATTGTAGTGGTTCACCTGGTGAAAGGTAAAGAAAAGAAGTTGAAAAAGCATAGTTTCAAAATTGATTTATCAAAACCGATAGTGTTGCCCAATGTAGACATCTCCAAACTAAAAGGGCAAGCACTCAATGAATTTGGTGAACTGTGCAAAGGAAAGGTGGAACAAGAGAAGCAAGTGGCTATACAAAAGAAGAATAAAGTACTTCAGAAGGTAAAGACCTTACTATCAGATATGCTACCTTTAGCTACAGTATCAACCGATGCAGCCATCCATATTCAATTGGATGAACTCCTAAATCAGATTGAGACATCTAGAGTAGATGCATCTAAATACTTGAGAAAACTAAAAGACAAGGAGCTAACTGCTAAAATGATAGAGGAACTACACAAATCAATTTTTGTTGGCAAGGTAAAACTTGTCAAATTTATTGCTGAGTTGTCCCCTCAACTCAAGCACATTCTTTCATTATTTCAGAAAATCTGCTCATTTTCTTTATTTCTTAAGGATATTAAGAATAAAACAGAAGCAATTGAGAAAGAGGTCACCGATCTCTCAAATAAGTTGACCCCCGAGGCCAATTCAATTCAGAACTTTTTGTACTAAGCTACAACAGCTCATGGCTCAACAATTGGAACTGAGTAATGAATAACACAAGATCAGGATGGACATAATGACACTTCAAACATTATTCCTTCCTCATCTTTCATCTATTCAAGAACAGCTAAGCCGAGCCACTTCTCTCTCTACTACATAAGAGGGAAGCACTTTAGATGGCTTAATTTATTTACTAGCTAATATTAATGCACATAATTCTTTAATGGATAGTGTCAAGGATGCACTTTTTGTCACCCTCACTGAAGCCCAGACAAAGTACAAATCCATTTTTGATTAGTTGCCACCTCCCAATGGTAACTAAATTTTGATGTTTGTCAAAAAGGGGGAGTATATCAGAGTATATCATCAGGAGTGTATACTATTCAAAGTATCAAACAATTGGAGTGTAGTATACAGGGGGAGTATACCGAGCAGAGAATGAGTAGAATATGCAGTGAACCGAGCAATGAATAGAGGAAAGAACAGTGATTACAGAGTATTGTACAACATATTGATAAGGGGAGTATATTTGATTATACTATTTCAATGACTAATGTATATACTACATGTTTAGTCAATTTTGTAATGTATACAGATTTTTGAGTAATGACTTTGAAAGTAGTTTTGTCAAACATCTCAACTAATGTCAAAAGAGGAGATTGTTACTACTGTAGACACTCAAAATTGTCATGTTTAATTAAATAAATATTTTATTTATTTAATTATCTAAGCCTAATTCCTCTATTAATTAAATAAATCTTTATTTATTTAATTAAATCATTTATCCTCTTTTAGCCTTATTTCTCATTTAAATAAATACATTTATTTATTTAAATTATCCTTTTCCTAAATTAAACAAATATTTTATTTATTTAATTGATCTTATTTCTTCTATTAATTAAATAAATCTTTATTTATTTAATTAATTCATTATCTTTTTCCTACACATGACACATGTCATTCATCTCTTAATTCCTACACTACCTACCTCTTTCATTATTTTATTATTTCTTCTACCTACCCTCTAATCCTAGCCGACCTCTCTTTTTACACCTCTCAATCTTATCCCTCCATTTCTTATGGTGTCTTCTATTTAAGAAGATTCTTTCTTCATTATCAAACCCTAATAATGCCTAATGACTAATCTTAAGGACTTGGTTACACTACGATCCTACTTGCAACCACATTTTGTTCTTTGTTGAGCTCTTGTGCACATAAAAATCTGAGAGCAAATATATCAAAGCAAGATCAATGGAGATAGGAAGAATGGAGATCAAAACCCTATTGGACATGTGATGGTATAATCTTTGTGATTTTGTTTTATTTACATTGTCTTAGGTAATCTTCATATGTTATGGTGGATCGTTGTTGTTGTTAGGCTAGGGTTTTGTGGTTGGATTCATTTAGTCTTTCAATCTTGTTATTATTGTTATCCATTTTCACCATATACATTTTGGCACACCCGGTGGGACTCTTGTCCCTTTGCATTTAACCTCCTTGTTGCAGATTTTGCGTTTTTGAAGTTGCAGATCGGACATTTTTCGACGACATTTTAGGTTTTTCCGCGTCTGTGAACTTTCGGATCGTGTCTTTGATTTTCTGGTGTGTCTGGGGAATCTGGAACCACGTATGTGTTTTCAACAAATTTTATTTTTGCAGGTTTCAGACAGGAGCGTCTGTGTTTCAGAAACGCGTCTGCGTTATTCCTGCTAGCGTCTGTGTCAAAAAGGGGCGTCTGTGATTTTTAGCCACATCTGTGCATCACAAAACCGCGTCTGTGTTATACAGACGTGTCTGCGTTGAGGGTAACAACGTCTGTGTAAATACTGTTTCAAAATTTTGCAGTTTTCATTGATTCAATTTTTCAGATTTCGCACTTAGGGTTTCAGATCTGATTTATTTTTGGACTAACCCTTTCAGATCTAGCTAACTAAGTTGGTGCAGTTTGTCTTGGAAGCAAAACGTTTTGTTGAAGGCCCCTATGTCACAAAGTCTTTTGAGTTTTTAAAAATGTACCTAACTTGTGTGTTTGCAGGAAGGGGTGATTATGTCAAACAACCCAAACTACTAACAATTTTGTTGCAGGTCCTTGGCTAGGGTTTTAAATTTTTGTTGTGTGCCTTGCTTTCATAGATTAGCAAACACTTCCACTAGTGCACTAAAATTGAATCATTGTCTTTTGTGTTTTGAGCAATAGGCTCTTTTTGTTTAATCTTTAGAGGGCCTGTCTTCCCGTGTGGTCATTAGGACTACTAGTGAGAAGAGAATGACCCAAGTGGTAGCGAGGAAAACCCACCTCTTCCAAACCACTATAATCAAATGTATTCATGGTGAAAACAATGAATAACATGTGCTGATTAGTTCATACCGACACTATGTCTCCCCATAAACCCGTTTGATCAAATTTATTTGATCATTTGTAGGACGCAACCCCTACCAGTTGGGAGCCTTCTATATTTACAGAGCTGAAAGTGCCGCATGTATGGCCACATGAGCAGATGCCCTTACTAGCACCTTTTTGTTTTAGAAGCCCAAATCCTTCTAGTTGTTGGGGCAGGAGGTCAGACCTCTAGTAGCGGCCCACACACATACGATTCTTAGTAGAGATACAAAGTTCACCATGGGGAGTTTTCATGGGGACTGAGGCTTGGCTGACCCGAGAAGTGAGTGCCAAGGGTGGAGCCAGTGAGGTCAAGCATCTAAGTATCTGCTCTAAATAGCATAGCCTCGGGGGTAAAACCCTATGTGGGATCAACAACTATTGTCTTGGCCACCCATAAGAATTGTGCTTGACTTATGTTAAACATTCAAACAATCAAGACCAAACAACAAAACATTGTGTCTTTTGTGTCTTCAAGTGTATGCAAAACATTTTACATCAAACAACTCACTTTTGGAGTCTAAACTCTTGCAAACATTGAGTCCTCATCAACATTGTATCCTCTTGTCACGAAAAACAGTCAAAGAGTCAAATTTGGTCACAACAAAATGACTTCATAGATTGGAAAAAATTGCACGAAGTTTACATAAACGCGTCTGTGTGTCTAGCAGCGTCTGTGTCGAATAGAGACATGTATGTGTCTGGGAATCGTGTCTGTGAAGTATACAGAAGCGTCTGTGTCCAGAATTGAAAAATTTCACAGTCCAGCAAACAAAAGAAATCAATTTCAGAATACTTGAGCTTCCTAGGTTGTTTCTTCAGGTTTCATCTAGCATTCAACCTATCTTTGGGTCTCACATAGTCCTTCATTGCTTTACATCTCATTTTACATTCATACTTGTCTAAACTTGAGTCAAAAGGTCACTTGCTTGTCCTCATCATACTTTGTCAACACACTACATACAACAACACTTTGCTAAGTGGTCCCTCATCAAGGTTTCTTACCTTTGGGTCTCATTTGGTCTTACTTAGAGTCAAGGTCAGCTTACCTCATCAAGAGAAACTATCCTCTCTTTGGAAGTCACACCTACTCTACTACATACATACTTGGTCTTACACTTTGGACATTGCAAGTACACCTCAGATTCATTTACACTCCATACAACTCTTGGTCTTCCATACTTTTTCCATTTTCATCTAGTCTCTCACATCTTGGTCAATACCTAGTTCATGGTTGAAACCCGTCTTCAAAAATCTAGGAGAAAAGCTAAAGAAGCTCAAGAGTACGCAAACATGAATTCTTATGAGTATGATAACGATTTATTTTTCAATCCTGAGCACACTACATTGCCTGACATGGATGTTTATAGAAACATTCCCAATGTGGAAAACACAGACACTACAAACAACAATGCTACACACAATGACAATGTGGACAACTTTTCAATACATTCAGTAGATGTGGAAGAATCCATTATGAATCCCCATTTCAATAGATTGGTTGAAGAAATAATGAGGAGGGATAGACAGTACCTTTTACACATGATGGCACAAAGTGGAGCCAAGATACCTCATGATTTTGACATGTCTCAACTTATGGAAAATCGACCCTTGCAACAAACTCACTCCAACATGGATCAAAGGAGACCTAATAGTGGAGGAAATAGAGGACCACATATGGTACCTGAATCACCATCAGCTTTGCTTCAAAAACCAGAAGTCCCACATACACATGGTCAAACATATGATACTTACCTTCGTAGACCATTATGGAAGCCTTATGCAGATAGATATGCTCAAACTATGGATCAAACAAAACAATTGGATATTCAAAGGCATGCTCAAAATTTGGACACAAGGAAACCCCGTGTCAAATTTGGGGGCAACACATTAGAACATGACATGCCTGTAGAATATGGTATACATGCGCAAAATAGATATGGGGTTCCTCAACATGAAGCTATACCAAGTGCTCCATATATGCCGCATCAATATAGACCTCCTCCATATGAACATGTGTATGATCAATATCATCCATATATGCAATATGCCCCTCTGCCAATGGGTGCCTCAAACATGGGATATGGTTCAAGAAGTCGATCTCCACCTAAGAGCAATTTGGAGCAACAAATCAGAGATTTACAAAAGAAAATGGAGGACATAAATACACCAAAACCAACATACACAATGAGAGACGTATGTCCTTATGCATTTGACAAGAGCATTCCAATGCCTCCATTTCCTGCACACTTTGTGATGCCTAAATTTGACAAGTATAGAGGAAAAGGGGACCCCAAGGCACACATAAGACAATTTTTCACAGCTTGCATTGAGGTAGCGGCAGAAGAAACATATTTGATGAGATTGTTCCCACAAAGCTTAGGTGATCAAGCTATGGAATGGTTCTCCCAACTACCACTTGGTATTAGGTCATGGGGTGACTTAGCAGAGGCATTTATTCAACATTTCTCCTACAATATAGAGATAGATATCTCAATCACTACTTTGTGCAATACTAAGCAAAAAGAAGGAGAATCTTTTGCATCATTTTTGCAAAGATGGAGAAATCTAGCTAGCAGATGCTCTTGTGAAATTCCACAGAAACGAATGGTAGAAATGTTCACACAAAATGTTAACAAAGACATTGGCTATGATCTAAGGAAAGCTTGTTTGTCCACCTTCAAGGACGTTATTGAAAAAGGCTTAGCAACAGAAAAGGTTCTAATTGAACAAGGAGTCATTAAGATATTCAAGGAAAACAAAGATGACTTTAAAGGGAAGGACAAGCCAAGATTTTGGAATAAAAACAAGAACACAGTCAATGATGGTGTTGTTGATGCCAATACAGTGCGACTCAAATTCATCTTTTCAGGATCAAGTTCTACCAACAATAAAGTGAATACTCAAACAACTTCTAGACCACGAAGGAAGTACACCCCATTGGGAGAACCACTTGAATCAGTCTTCAAAAAGCTTGTGGCAAACAAAGTGATCACAGTTCCAGATTTTCCTCCATATGAACCAAAGGTCAAACCAAATTGGTGGAATGATGATGAGTATTGTGAATTTCATAAAAGCAAGGGTCATAAGACAGGAAATTGCCATCGACTGAAGAACATTGTGCAAGATCTCATTGATAGAGGTGACATTGAGATTGAGGGACACTCATCTAATCAAGAACATGAGATGTTTAAGGAACCATTCCCAAAGCATGATAAGGGAAAAGCCAAAGTCACAGATGATCAGGCCAACTATACTAGAGCATCTTATAACTATGACTCAACTATCAATCACATCTCGATGGACAATCATATCTCTACTATTACCATCAAGAACAAAAATCCTGAGAATCCCCCTCAGAGACCCAAGATTGTCCTAAGAGGTATTGGATCTTCTTCCGAACATACCTCTGAATGTCATGTTACAACTCGTTGAGGTAAAATTACTTTGCCAGGTGCCTCTACTAAAAATACCACTTCTTCATCAACCAAGCCTGAGTATGACCTTGTAGAACAGTTAGGGAAGACACCCACGCTCATTTCCATCCTTGAGCTTTTATGCATATCCCCCGCTCATAAAGCCATTCTTGACAAAATCTTGAGAGACACTGTCATTCCTACTGATCTGAACGTGGACCAATTTCAAGCCATGGTGAGATACCTTTCCATTCCACATTCCCTCACATTCACAGAAGCCGATGACGCCTCCATAAGTCAGCCACATAATGCACCATTACATGTTGAAGCCTTCATACATAAACATCGAATAAAGCGAGTCCTGATAGATGGAGGAGCTGGTCTAAACTTTTGTACATTAAGCACCATTAAACAATTGGGATATTCTAATAAAGCAGTGAATTCAACAAATCAAATCACCATCAAGGCTCATCCAAGGGTACAGTCACCCTACCTCTAAGAATTGGGCCAGTCACAAAGGTTGTCAGGTCCTAGATCTGGATCTCACTTATAATATATTGCTAGGATGTCCTTGGATTCATGAAATGAGGGCAGTCCCATCGACATATCACCAATGCATTAAGTTTCCTCATAATGGAGTCGAGGTAACAGTTAACGGTGATACTAATCCGTTCATATATTGCAATAACCTAAGATCACATACTGAGACCATCATTCCCAGTAATCATGAGGCTATTCCTTCTTCAGCATAGATTGACCCTGAGTCATTGAAACCTTCGACATCAAAACAAGGTGAACTTAAAGGCAAATTTCAGGACAAAGGCATGGGAGAATACACTTTAAATCAGACCATGTATTTACGACAATTCATGAGCTCTCCAAAAGAATATGGAAGGCCACATCCTAACAAGCAAATATCCATCATGATACTCAAATGGGATCCTACTACCTTTCAAAGATGGGGTGAACTAGAAGAGGAAGATTTATATAAAATGCTCTACAAAGACATTGAAGATGACACACAAGATCAGATCAATATACCCTGTGAGAAATATGGCAAAGGCTTCAAGATTCTACAAAAATTCGGGTATGATGGAAAAAGCCCTCTTGGGTTACGCAAAGAAGGCGCTATGGAGCCCTTACAACCTGAATTGACTATAAAAAGGGAACGCTCGAAGGGACTTGGTTTCCTGACTTCCAAGATCCATACGAAAAGGACAGAAAAGGCATCACCAATCAAAGTTGCCAAAGTTCAACAAGAGGATCGCTATTCCACAGATTCCAACGAATGGGAATGGGGTTCAGACAAATCTTCCAGTGACTATGAGCTCACCAAGACATTCAGAGAGCTAGCTGAACTCACAGAAGAAGAGGAATTTTATAAAAAGATCAGAGTTGGTCAAGAAACAACCCATAAGGATTCCGCACAGTCTTCGTCTCAAGGTTCTAGGTGAAAATCACATAGGATGAGGACACCTGTCCCAGAATGTGCTACTAGTGACGACAATTTGGATTCGCCTGCGATCGAAACTAATGAGGAGAGTGCCATCGATGACCTCGACGATTGCCTCAATATACCCGAATATAACCACATCTTCACTCTTAGCCCTGCAAACTCTAAAAACATTAAAAGGCCTTCCCCTTGTTCACCACCAACTCATTGACTGGGATTATGAAGGACCAGCACAATTTGACACATTCCAAAATGATGAAGCTATTATTGATTACCTTGGCATACGAGATGATCTTCCCCCTGGGGACCACAAAGTAGGATACACCATAGAACTCAACAACATGGCATATTTTGGTGAGGGTGTCGGACCTTCCAGTCGCAAAAATGTGAAAATAAGAACAAATCAAGGGTCTTATGGCGAAAACTACACTGTGGCGCTATCTGATCCCAAAAAAGTAAAAAGAAAGGACGTATCTAAGGGCGAAAACCTCTCTGAGGCACCTGAAGATGGAAGGCTCGACATTCTCCCAGCCTCGTATGAGGAAAAGTCATCCATGTTGGTAGAGGATACTATCAAAACAAAAATTGGTACAGAAGAGGTTCCACACAATATATTCCTGGCTCAATCATTGACAGAGTTAGAAAGGTCAAAATTCATAAGCTTCTTCAAAGAAAGACAAATCAACTTTGCATGGTCATACGCTGATATGCCTGGACTAGATCCGGATTTGGTAATGCATCATTTGACAGTCAAACCGGGGGCAAAGCCAGTGAAACAGAAATTAAGAAAAATGCATCCACAAGTGGCATTACTAGTCAAAGCAGAGCTGGAGAAGTTATTGGATGTCGGATTCATACGCCCAATTGATTATCCCTAATGGATCTCCAATTTAGTACCTGTCAGTAAACCAGATCGTAGCATCAGAATATGTACAGATTTTAGAGACATCAACAAAGCTTGTCCAAAAGATGACTTCCCATTACCAAATATCGACTTGATCGTTGATCTCACAGTAGGTCAAGAAATGTTATCTTTAATGGATGGATTTTATGGTTATAATCAAATCAGGATTGCACCCGAGGATCAACACAAAACATCATTCACTTGTCCTTGGGGAACTTTCTGTTGGAATGTCATGCCCTTTGGGCTAAAAAATCCAGGTGCTACATATCAAAAAGCAATGACCACTATCTTTCATGATCTCATGCACATAACCGTGGAAGATTATGTTGATGATCTCTTGGGTAAATCAATAGACAGAGATACACATTTGGACATAGTTTCAATCATCTTTGATCGGTTGGAAAAATACAAAGTAAGATTAAACCCCAAGAAATGTGTCTTTGGAGTAACCTCCGGGAAGCTCCTAGGATTCATTGTGTCCAAAAGAGGAATCGAAGCCGATCTAGCAAAAGTCAAGGCTATCTTGGACATGCTGCCACCCAGAAATATTAGTCAACTTCGATCCTTACAAGGGAGACTCCAGTCTATACGAAGATTCATAGTGCAACTTGCAGATAAGTGTAATCCTTTTCAACACCTGCTACATAAAAATATCAAGTTCAAATGGGATGATAACTGTCAACAAGCTTTTTAGACGCTCAAAGATTATCTTTTGAATCCGCCAGTTTTGATGCCACCAGTTCCAGATCAGCCTTTGCTACTATACATATCAGCTACTCCAACAGCACTGGGGGCACTCCTAGCACAACAAATTGCTGACGACAAGGAAAAAGCAGTATACTATATCAGTCGCACATTGGTGGGATATGAGCTAAACTACACACCGATCAAGCGTGCATGTCTCGCCGTGGTCTTTTCTTCACAAAAATTACGACATTACATGCTTACTCATAAGACTAAGTTGATCACAAGAATTGATCCATTAAAATACCTTCTCAATAAAGCCACACTTACTGGGCGACTAGCCAAATGGGTAATGATCCTGAGTGAATTCGACATCGAGTATGTGGACAGAAAAGCAATAAAAGGACAAGCAATCGCGGATCAATTAGCAGATGCCCCCATGATTGATGATACTCCTCTAAATTCAAAATTTCTAGACGAATCCATTTTAACAATATCACATGCAAGGCCATGGCAACTATACTTTGACAGCTCATACACACAGCATGGGGCAGGCGCTGGTATTCTCTTCATAAATCCTCAAGGCGATTCTATACCAAAATCATACCGCTTATCATTTCCTTGCACTAACAATATAGCAGAATATGAGGCACTAACAACTGGATTACGAATTGTAGTTCAATGGAAGATCTAGGAACTTCGTGTTTTTAGGGATTCTCAACTTGTCATCCGTCAAGCAACTGATGATTACCAAACAAAAGATGAAAAATTAATGCCTTACAAGCAACTGGTGGATGATTTGAAACAACTCTTCACAAAGATAGATTTTGAATAGATACAAAGAGAGCAAAATCGTGCTGCAGATGCCATGGCTACAATTGCTTCACTGATTGATCTACCTCAAAATGAAACCTGCTATGAGTTCTTAGTGGACAACCTGTTGGTTCCTTCATATGAGATCACTCCTACTGAAATGATATGCGTTGTTGGTCTCGAATCCCAGTTATATGGATCCATATTCACATATCTTTGCGACAATACCTTACCTCCTGATCTATCAAATAACCAACGCCGCACCTTCATTCGCCAATCCTCTCGCTATGTCATTTTAGCTGATATCCTATACCGACGAGGTCTAGATGGCACTCTTCTTAGATGTTTAGAAAGCGACGAAGCTCAAATTGCGTTACATGAAGTGCATGAAGGGATATGTGGTCCGCATGCTAGTGGTCCTACCTTGGCCAAGAAACTCATCAGGACTGGATATTACTGGCCCAATATGGAAAAAGACTCATATCAGTTTGTCAAGAAATGTAAGCAATGTCAAATTCATGGAGACCTCATACATGCGCCAGCACAAGAACTACAACCACTCGCGTCTCCTTGGCCTTTTTGTCAGTGGGGACTTGATCTCATAGGCAAGATTCACCCTCCTTCTTCCAATGGTCATAAATTCATTATCACAGCCACAGAGTATTTTACAAAGTAGATTGAAGCCATGCCTCTCACACAAGCAACTGGAAAATAGATTGCTACCTTCATCCTTAACTATATCATATGCCGATATGGTATTCCTGATTCTATTATTACTGATAACGGGCATCCCTTCAAAAATCAGGATGTTCGTGAACTCTGTGACTACTTCCATATTTCCCATCATTTCTCCACACCATATTACCCCCAAGGTAATGGCCAAGCTGAGGCGTCTAATAAAAAAATTCTTAAAATCCTCAAAAAGACAGTCGACGACGCTGGCCGTAACTGGCATATCCAACTCAATCCTGCACTTTGGGCTTACCGCACAAGTGTCCGCACACCTACAGGAGCTACACCCTACTCACTTGTCTACGGCGTTGAAGCCATCTTGCCTATTGAGGTTGAGTTACCCTCTTTACAGGTCTCTTTGCAAAACATCATCACTGATGAAGATTATAGGGTCTCTCGCTTACAAGAACTAGAACTACTGGATGAATGGAGACAAACTGCTTTTAATCATCTCAAGGCTTACCAACAACGAATGAGTCGCAGCTACAATCACAAGGTCAAGCCTTGTACATTTGAGGTAGGTGACTTGGTTCTCAGAGAAAATCCCAAGAATCAGCAAGACAGAGAGAAGAAGGGCAAGTTCGAACCAAACTGGCTTGGTCCTTACATTGTTATAGCAACCTATGGATCTGGTGCATATCAGCTCTCAACTACAGAAGGTGAACCTTTGGAGGATCCTATCAATAGCATGCACCTTCGCAGGTTCTACACATAGCTCTTCAGAATATCCTAATTCAAAAATACAAAAAAATCAAAAAAAAATTATAAAAACAAAAAAAAATTGTTACTTGGTGAAAACCTGGCAAACAGGCGCCTTGTGACACAAAAAAAAAAATTTGAAAAATCGAAAAAAGTAAAGAGAAATAATTTCGTCCAATGGTGAAAACCACTTTGGTGGTGCCCTGGGCAAGTACCATGGTGAAAACTGGGTCCCCAGCGCCATGCGTAGAGACATTGCTCCTCCCTCCTTCAGGATTCACTTTCATTCTTTCACTTTGCACACACTCACAATAAACTTACCCATTCCCATCATGGCTTGTTATTGATCTACCCAAGATTGGTTAGCCATTCATAATACACCCCCCTTTTTTTCACTCCCTTTGCATCCATAATAAATCAGATCCTATCTATGGCTACGGCATCCTACGTCTAGTGATGGGTGTGGAATTAAGAACATCACATGTTTCGAGGAGTACAGTTTCTTCCAGCTTCCTTCCGTCTATCCGTGCACAATCCGCAATAAAGCAACATTTGCATCACAGATCCACAATAAAGTTCCATCTTCTCTACAATAAAGTATCAGCTTCATGGATTCAGTCAGTTTCAGATGAGACACAGCAGCAACAATATGCTTCAACCAAATCAAATCTTTCAACAGACTCAGACAACATTATGGTTCAGTGCTATCTATCCTTTCTATGAAAGTAAATATTGTGACCACAATCAAATAAGACTTATACAAGTGACAAGAGACACTAAACTTGAGGACTATAGTGGATGTTGGTGTCGAGTCTTGGTTTTCTTTTGATTTTATCTTTTGGTGACATGTCTTTTAGCTTTTCCAGGATGTCTTTGACTAGAAAGGCAAGGATGGGGTATCGTCACCTATTTTTGTTTGCTGCCTGTGGATTGTCTCTTAGTAATGCTATGACTTGTCCAAGGATATGAGGACACTGTGAGTCTAGTGTGAACTGGGGCATTCCTTGTTTGTGACTGTCTTATCTCCATGCAAACAGGTACAATGACTTTCTAGGTCGAACATACACCTCGATTGTCATAACCTACTTGCCATAATAAAGCTCAATGATGATAACGCACAAGAAGCTCTTTCACGTTCATATCTTCTGTCTTCCATCCCCCTTTCTTGATTGACTTCCATCATCCTTCTCGAGCCCATGTAGCCTGCTATCACATGACTGAGTATAATGACACACCAAAAACATTTGCATTTCATGTAGTTTGCACCTGCATTACCACATATAAGCATTTCATACATACATATAGATATCACAACTGCATCACATCCTGCACACAACACATGTTAGCACAATTTACATTTGCATTATTATATTCATCTACATTACATACATTCACATTTGCATCATACATCACATATAAAACATAAAAGAACAAAAATATTGCATTTGCATCATATACATATTTGCATCCATATCATAAACATACATCATAAAACATCTCATCACATAGGTACACATGCATATAGCTGCCGCAAAAATGAATCATCTCATATATATAATCCAAAGTGTCATGATACAATGATGTAAAATAATCATATGGCTACAAAATCACCCGCAGGTGTCTACAATACAAAAATGGTACAATACTGATACAAGGGAGCCCTCTAAGGCTATGATGAACTCCCTCCCTCAGAGCCGCCTGGCCTCGATGGAATCTAAGCCCTCGAAGGACCCACCCCAGGATCATCCCTCCTGTCCCCTCTATTTGGTGGTGGTGGAGGACCCATGACCCCACCACTCGATGCCTGTCTCCTCCGGCTCCCTCCCATAGCTATCGCTGTCTGCGATGGTCTATGGAAGCTCCTCGCCCACTGATCTACTAGCACGACACCATAATAAAGGTCCCTCTAGTAGGCAATCTCCTCTCCTGCCCGCAAGACATATGCATAGCCTGCTCCTGCGTCCTTCACCGCCTGCCTCCCTGCCCTCAGCGCTGTCTCAGCCTCAGTATAGCGCTGAATCGCCTGATCTCTCTCCTGCTCAGTATCCCTGAGCCTCATCTTGAGTTGGTCCCTCTCCCTCTCCAGCTCCTGTATCTCATCTGCCTGGCCCTGGCAGATCTCCCTGAGCTCAATCAGCTCATCCTCCTCTGGATCTTCCCCCTCTGCCTCTGCTTGTGGCTCTTCCTCTGTGGGTGCCTGCCCCTGTACCTATACCTGTACTGGTGCCTAAACAGGTACCTATCTCTGTAAATGCCTAGGTCCCTGTGCCTACCTCCGTCCCTACTCTTGTGCCTGTACTGGCACCTATCCCTATACCTATCCATGTCTCTGTCCCTATGCTCTAGGACCCTGTGTTGCTGGTACCTGTAAGGGCAATCCACCATGACCCCTCACCACCTGGGCCTGTCCCTCCTGACACCCTCCCTCCGAGGTGCCACCCTCCTCTCCCTAGCTACCCCCCTCCACCTCCGTCGGCCTCTACCCCCATCACCCCCACCATCATCATCATCATCTCCTCCTCCATCTCCCTCCAGTAGCTCTCCTGGATCTGTCAATCGAGGGAATGGATGCTCGGCCCAATATGCTGCATACTCTGCATCCATCCCAGCATCCTCGATCTCTAGCCACATATCCCAGGGTAAGGGCACCATCTCTGCTAGTTGTGTCAGCGCCTGATCATATGACAATAAAGGCCCGAACTGCGCCTGATCCCTAACTATACGGGAAAACATCCCTGAGCCTCGTGGCATCCTCTAGATCCTGTCATACTGCCTGCATACTCTGTCCACCAGCTATCTCTCTAGTATATAGGGCATCCGCCCAATCAGATACCTACTCCAAAAGGTGTAGGGCAGCTCCACTGTGTCATCCTCCCACTCCTCGCATCCTAGATACGGTCTCCAGATGACTACATCAATGTCATCTATCACTCGCCGCCAATGTTCTAACCTGCCAATCCGCGGCTATGATGTAATCATGTCATATAAATGCACAAAACTCCATCCATGACCTCTACCTCTGAAATGTATCGGTCGCGTAATAGGCAGATGCTCATATGCCCAAACATGTAGCAGTGTCACTCCATAGCCCAGTCCCACTGACCCATGGTATACAAACTGATGAAGCTCATAATATAGGTGGGCCAACACACATGGTCCCCACGCATATCTGGTGTGCTGCATCACCAGTGTCTCCAGTGCTCCTCCCCAGCCCACTGCCAACCCCCGTGTCGCCCTATCCGGACATAGGAACCCATTGATGGCTCCTCCAATCACAGCTGGCAAAGCTAACCCTGTCGCGATCATGGTGTCCCATGCCACATTTCCTGCCCTCATCTCTAATCCGGGATCCTGGAACACCCGTCTCAATGCCTCTCTGTCTCCATCACGATCATATGGAATCAAATCTCCATCAATCAGTATATGCAGAATCCGGTAGACATCCTCCAGGGTGACTGTCATCTCCCCCATCGGCAAATGAAAAGTGCAAGTCTTTGAATTCCATCTCTCGGCCAGTGTAGTAAGCAAACCCATGTTTGCCCGAAACTCAGGCACATATAGTACATGTCTCAAACCCATCTCCTCGATGGCAGCTCTATCCTGAAATGACAACTTAGGTCACAATCTCTGTGTCGACGGGAATCTCTCCCGTGACTCCAACATAGGCAAATACTCCTGCAGTCAAACAAATCAATCATGTCAGTCATGGTGGCATTCACTGTTCATCACAAAATGCTACTTTTTTTTATCTAAATGCATATGGTTATCTATCCTAGTGACACTCCCTGTTCATCACAAAGTGTTGCTTCTATCCTAGTAGTACTCCCTATTCATCACAAAGTACTACGTGCATGACACTCACTATTCATCACAAAGTGTTTCTCACATTTGCACTCCTTGTTCATCACAAAGTGCTGCTCATACTTTGGGTACTCCCTGTTCATCACAAAGTACTCTATCTTGGTGCTCCCTATTTATCACAAAGTGCCTTGATCTATCCTACTCTTCTTAGAGGACCTGCTTGAGTGTATTCTCTCAGCAGCTTATCCAATCGATAGTGTATGTTCATCACAGAACTGCCGATTTGACCTAGAAGACAAAACCTTGCATTTTTCGGACATAAATGCGCTTTTAACTCACAAACGCACCTATAGACTGCACAAGCGTGCCTAAACATCACAGATGCACTTGTATGACATAAACATGTCTTTATTGTGCATAAACGCGACTTTGCAACATAAACGCCCCTGCAGGACGTAGATGCGCTCGCATTTGACATAAATGCGGTTCCAGACACAGACGTGCCTGGCACCGACACAGACGCGCCTGGCACCAACGCAGACGCATTTTTACGGTTTTGCACTTTTTTGTACCCTATTCCTAAGCGCATTTATTGCTCTAACTAACATGCATTAATGAAAAAAGAAAATGTGTCAAAGTACGAGGAGGTTTGGCGGTACTTACTGGCTCTCCTACCTCTACTGGCCTCTGAAATCGTCGAACGCGGTCGAATCTGTGCACGAAAGCCATCGCTGCTGACTGCTGCTGCTCTTTTCTCACTCTGCACTTTGATCTCATGAAGGTGTAGATGATAATGAGGATGTCTTTTGCCCGTGGTCTATCTTATAGCCTACCCTGGCCTTGGCCTTCATTTCCCGAGTCAGTCTTGTTTATCCCATGACTTTGTCACTTTATTTGGTTAGTCCATTCTAGCCTTTCTTTCTTATCGAGAGATTGTCTGCAATCTTTTCAGACATTTTCATCCAATCTCTCGAGGGGGCATATCATTCCCATACTGGGGCAACTATGTATCAGTTCATCTTATCTTCTTTGAAACAACGCGACAAGTCGCATTGTCTCAAAGAGGGGCAAAATGTAGACACTCAAAATTGTTATGTTTAATTAAATAAATATTTTATTTATTTAATTATCTAAGCCTAATTCTTCTATTAATTAAATAAATCTTTATTTATTTAATTAAATCATTTATCCTCTTCTAGCCTTATTTCTCATTTAAATAAATACATTTATTTATTTAAATTATCCTTTTCGTAAATTAAATAAATATTTTATTTATTTAATTGATCTTATTTCTTCTATTAATTAAATAAATCTTTATTTATTTAATTAATTCATTATCTTTTTCCTACACATGACACATGTCATTCATCTCTTAATTCCTACACTACCTACCTCTTTCATTATTTTATTATTTCTTCTACCTACCCTCTAATCCTAGCCGACCTCTCTTTTTACACCTCTCAATCTTATCCCTCCATTTCTTATGGTGTCTTCTATTTAAGAAGATGCTTTCTTCATTATCAAACCCTAATAATGCCTAATGACTAATCTTAAGGACTTGGCTATACTACGATCCTACTTGCAACCACATTCCGTTCTTTGTTGAGCTCTTGTGCACATAAAAATCTGAGAGCAAATATATCAAAGTAAGATCAATGGAGATAGGAAGAATGGAGATCAAAACCCTATTGGACATTTAATGGTATAATCTTTGTGATTTTATTTTATTTACATTGTCTTAGGTAATCTTCATATGTTATGGTGGATCTTTGTTGTTGTTAGGCTAGGGTTTTGTGGTTGGATTCATTTAGTCTTTCAATCTTGTTATTATTGTTATCCATTTTCACCATGAACAACTACTTATCAAATTGTCATTAGTTTTATATACAAAGTCATTCTATATTCTAGTCGGTTAGTAGTACCAAATCATGCAGTCGGTACACATAGAGAAGTCGGTATAGTCGGTTACGGAAGGAAAATAGTCACAAAGCCCCAGTATACAGCGAGCTGTCTACCGAGTGTTATTTCATGTCTATCAAGAAGTAAAGTTAAAACACCAAGTTGATATACACCAAGTTAAACGTGTTACTAGATTCATTGAACCTGGACACACATATGAAAACGTGTTACAAGATTCAGGCACATAGAACCATTATCACATTGGAAATTGCACATACAGATTTTGTATAATTTTGAGGTCATCTAACCAATGAAATATTTTGCATGGTTATTTATTCAAGAAATCATGTTTGTAATATCGAAGCAATGAATTGGATCATCGACATAAGAAGTCTATTTACACAGCATGAGTTTAGGGTTAGAAACATATGTGAATGTGAGAAATGTGTGTGCATATGTGTATGAAGCAAGACTTATGTGATACATGAGAAATCACATAGTATTATGACTATTACAGAGACACAAAGGTCACCGAGAAGGTTATCAGAGAACAGTCGAGGAACAGAGTAAATAGAAAGGTTTACCGAGTTACTTTATGAGTTATCGAGGTATGCTATAGGCAAGGTAATCTTATTTTGAGCACATAGAATCTTCTATAGCATTCTAGATGTAAAGTTGCAGATATTTATAATGAATCTATTGTAATATCTTGAAGTTGTAAGAGAAACCTTTAACAGGGTAAAAGACTCTAACGAAGTCTATAAATTGTAAATCCTTTAACCAGGTGCTACAATTATATAGTGTTGTAAAATCCTTTAGCAAGGTAGATCTAATTGATCTTAATACTCCTAACAGGGTCAGCTATCAGAAATAGCTAAATGTAGCTCTAACCGAGCACTCTTTATTATTGCAGTAGTGAAGTTGTGGGTGCCATCCCCACCGCAGTTTTTCTCTTTAACCAAGAGTTTATGCGTGACCAAAATATATGTGTTATGGAGTGAATCATGTATGAATGTTATCTGTTGATTATAGTTTTGTTTTATGTTACTGCACTACTCTGTTTATGTATAACAGTAAGGTTATTACAAAAGAAAAGTTTTTGGAGTACTGATTCACCCCTCCCCTCTCAGTACATTAGCTTTCCATATTGGGTCTAATAGGTACACTGATGGTGACTGGTTGTAAAATGACTAAGGAATATGATTCCGCATTGGTGAATGAGAAGGAGTATCGGTCAATGATCAGTAAGCTGCACTATGTGGTACATAGCAGACTGGATATTGCTCATGCAATGGGCATTGTGGTCCGTTTTCAAAAAAATCCAAGAGAATCCCACTTGGTAGCAGTCAAGAGGATTCTTAGATACCTGAAAGGGATAGTTGATTATGGATTGTGGTATCCATACAATGGTGATTTTAATCTCAAAGTATTTACTGATGCAAATTGGGCAGGTAATGTGGAAGACCAGAAGGGAACAGCTGGTGGAGCGTTCTTTCTTGGTGGAAGACTAGTCTCATGGATGAGTATGAAGCAGAGCTATATTTCCCATTCTATAGCTGAAGCGGAGTATGTGGCAGCATTTATGAACTACACTCAAGAAATTTTGATGAAACATGTATTGGATGGTTTGAAAGTACCTATATATGAACAGGTGAGTTTATTTTGTGACAACTCAAGTGCAATAAATATTTCCAAGAATCTGGTATTACATGCTAGAACTAAGCACATTGAGCTCAAGTATCACTTCTTGAGAGAGAAGGTTCAAAAGATCCTTATCATCTAAGGCCTCATCTTTTCTTAATGTTATGTGTGGAGATAAGTCATGAATTAAATGCATAAAATTATCTTCTCTACAATTGTTTTGATGAATAAGATAGGCTCTAGGAGAATAAGGAGGATCTAGAGAGATGAAAAGACCAATATCTTGATTTTCCCCCCCTTGCACTAGGGTATGTGTATGAGATCAAGATGGTGCCATGTTTTCTCTGATGAATAAAAAGAATAGTAAGAAGGGAGGGGTGAATCAATATTCCTTTGAACTTATTTACACTTATAATTAATTAAGGACATAACATAATCTAAGTGCAATAAACAAAAGAGACATAACACATAGCACCCGAATTTTGTATGTGGAAAAGCCAATATGGGAAAAACTATAGAGAGAAGATTCTCTTAGGAATAGAGTAATATGCAAATAGTTACACAATAAAAAGGGTGTTGGGTCACTACTGGTTTGGCTCAGTGTTGGTTTGGATTCCCTGTCCAGAACAAAAGATGTCTTACAACCGAAACATGAGTTATACAATATTGAACTGTTGTAGTTGCATCTATCAAATGCATAGATTACAATTCCTTTGTAGTACACAAGTAGTTCTTCTTTATTCACTATACATGATTTACTCACAATGCACATTCATAGTATTCTTTGCCTGTAGTACACAAAGTAGTTGTCTTTCAACAACCACACACATTTAACATGATATAAGTCACAATATATATTCAGATCAACAATAAGCTTAACATGACAAGTCAGCTTATTCAGAAGTGGTGAGATAGGGCTTATCCAATACATAACACCAACCAAAAATGTCATTTTGTAGAGTTGGCTTCTAACAAGTAGCATATCCAAATAGGACCGGATCTAAAGCATCTTGAGACATGTAGAATCATCATGTCTAGATGGGACTAGACTCAAAAATAGTCTTTCCAGTTAGGCAAAGTAATTGACTACAAATTGTGTGTATGGAAAGAAAAAAAAAACATGTATGTGAAAAAGTAATCTAACCGATCCGAACTACATACATACATTATAGACCAGATAGATACATATGAAATCTATGACATCAATGAAAACAATGGCAAATAGGTCAACAATCTCCCCCTTTGTCATTGATGGCAATAAAAGTTATACAGTAAAGGTTTTGCTGAGAATAATAACATAAAAGAGAGTTTTAAATACTGATGAATGTTACTGATACTACTACACACTAACTACTCCCCCTTTGACAACAATGACAAAGGGCAAAAAGAAAAATTGAAATTAGACAAAAAAACTCCCTCTAAGGGAGATAATCAATTCTTGTTGGAGGAATCTTTGAAGCTCTTAGCATGGGCAACCCACACATCCTTGTGCATATCCCAATGAGAAAGAGAATATGTTAGAAGCTCAACATGTCCTAACAAGGATGCATGCAGTTGTTCTTCTTCAATGATGGAGTCAAGATTAGAATAATCGAACTAGGAGGCAAGAGAGAGTGTGTGATTCAAGAGTGAGATACTTTCATTTCTAAAATATCTCAATTTTCTTAAGGCAAGAATAATATTATCTCTTTGCTAATGTAGCCCATAGTACTTGCTATGAAGATCTTCAATATTTGATCTTTCAGAGCCAGATAAGTCTTTTGATAGTTTGAAGTTCTGTTGAGCCTGCTATATTTTATCTTGAATCATGTTCATTTCATCCTTAATACTTCTGGTGGCATCCAACCACTGAAGATTGAAAGAAAATAATATGTCACTATTATCTAGGTAAGATTGGTCCGACGAGATTAGCTAAGAGAGGTAGAGGTGCAGATTCACATTTGGCCTTGAACTCTTGTAGAAGCTTTTGCTTATCATCGGCCTTTTCCTTTTCATAGTTTTCTCTTATCTTCTCCACATGACTACTCAAAGAGTTGAACAATATTTTGCATTTTTCTATAGAAGAGGTGTCCAGATCTAATTGATATTTAGGGACAACAAAATGAAGGGCTAACAAGAGATCTTCAATGATCTTATCTTTCTTCTGGAAATTATGTCTTGCAAAAGTTATGAATGCTTCTCCAATTTCAAGCTTCTAAATGAGATCTACATTGCAAAAATCAACTGATTGCATAGAAGATGTGATAGGGGGAAGAATAAATGGTGCTGAGAATATAATTTTCTATACATAATTTGGAGAACTAGATTTGGTTCTAATCATGGACATGTGTACATTGGACTCCTTTTCCTGATGGCTTTCTAGTTTGGACAAGACTTTCTCATCTACATCTGAACTTCAAATTTCCTTAGAAGTGTCCAATTCTTCACCTTTGTTTGACATAGAGATTACCAGAGGTGAATTGCCTTTTGTAGAAGTTCTCGAGACACCTTAGGACTAGGGAATTCTATAGGCACCAGAGCACTCATCAAGGACCAGGGGGCTTCATCCTAGTTTAGCCACTACCAGGGCACCTATTGCCCGGATCCTGACAATTTTTCTTGAACTTCTAGGTACAAGTTCTGATCCTCTTATCTTGCTCAGATCTTATTTTACAGCTCTCTTTGATTTTTATAACATTGTTTTCATCATTACATTTAAATTTCTCATTGTTTGTTATAGATTTTATACTTGCAATTCAAAAACTAATTCAAACACAACTTCAACTCAAACAAAAGGTGAAATAGGACCTCAATTAGCATTCAACCCTCTTCTTAATATAATTGAGGTTTGATCTATTGAGGGTCCATCGTCCTTTTAATGTATTGGTTAATTTGGGTAATTGGTGGTCTTATCCTACTTGGTGAAAGCCTAGTTCCAAATTACACCATTACATTTTGGTGAAACCAATATATTTCATTCTTAATTCTAATTTTTATGCATGTTAGCTTTCAAATTTCCACTGATAGATTGAATTTCCAATTGAATTACATAAATTTAGAGGTTGAATTCACAAAAAACCCAATTTATAATTCTAAAATTGACTCGTGGGTTGCAAAATTTTCCAAGTGTGTTTTTTAGTTTTAGACACATTCATTTCATAGCTATAATAAACTTATAGAAAAAATAAAAATAAACATAAAAAATACATTAAAAAAATTGTGTTTTATGCATTTGTGTCTTTGCATGCTTTACCTCATTTCATTGCAATAGTTAGCATTTCTTTTGAAAATGTTAAATTAATCTTTGCAAGACTACTGTGCCTTGGACAGTACATTTTCCTATGATGACTATCCTTTTGAGGAAGTATATAGTAGAGAAGAACTTGAGGAGACTCTTAATGGTTTCCTTTATCCTAAGTCTTCTAAACCATCCTTTTGCCAAATGTTAATTAACATAATGTGTAAGCCATTTAGTTGTGATGACCTTGAGATGATGGATGAAACTCTTTATGAATTCATCCTTCTCTCTAAATCATCCTCTAAATCTCCAACAATTCACAAGGATATTGTCATGCTTGACAATCCTCTTTATGAACCTTTACCTTCTATGAATCCTATTTATGAAGAAGCTTTTGTCATAAAATAAATCGGTGTGGTTGACAATCCTCTGTATCAAGATTTACCTTTTAGAAATGAGGCCCTCATGAACCATGATAATTCTTCTTCAAAATCTTCTCTTATTCATGAGGATAATTTGGTGCAAGAAAATATTATTAACACTTCTTTTACACCTCTTCCCCTTAAGGATGAAAATCTGAAAATTTATGATGATCTTTCTCCTTAAAAATGCCTCTCTAGTTAGAGTATCTTAGAGAAAGAGGATAATATCACAAACACCTTCAACTTAATGTTACTTTATCTTCAATACATGATACTTTTCCTAGAGAAGAAGTGTTTATGGACATCGATTTACCCTCTCGTAAATTTGGTCCTACCAATAAGGGCACATTGGTGAAAGAAGAGGTTATGAACACTTCTTTCAAAAATATCCCTCCCAAGGATGAATATTTGAAGAATTATGGTTATCCTAAAATATACCTCCCCCATAAGGATCATTTGGTGCAAGGGGATGATATTGTAGCTACCTTTCCTTGTGATATCATTCCCTCTTTTAATTTCAATGGATTTCCCACTAGAGATGAAGCATTATTGAATCATGTTTGTCCTTCTCCTAAAGCTTTTCTTATAGATAAATATACTTTGGTGCAAGAGGATTAAATCATTAATAATATCCTTAATGCTCTCCCTTTTAAAGATGTGTCCTTGAAGAAAATTAAACCTAATCAAGTCAACACCACTCATTTTTCTAGTTATGAGAAGCCTAAACCCAATGAACCTCCCAATATCCTAAATGTTGCAAGGAACAGAAAGAGACTAGAGAAGATATCCATCTATAAATGGAGATTACAAAAGTGCATGATCTCATATAGTCTCTAGTACAACTATTGATGGAATCAATCATCCCCTGGGTAGTGAAAAGCCCTATGAAAACACAAGAAGAAGTAGTGGGAGGGCTTCAAGCTTCTAAACCCACTATATCTAATAGAAAAAATGTTGAGAAAACTTAAGGGTGAAATATGGATCCTAAAGTTCGATGGCTCAAGGTCTAAGCAAGGAAGTGGAGCTAGAGTTGAGTTAACCAATCCAAAAGGTAAGGCTTTCTTAGCCTCATTCCAATTGTAGTTTTCTTGTACCAATAATATGACTAAGTACGAAGACCTCATCAGAGGACTCCTCTTAGCCCTGAAGAAAGAAGAAAATTATTTGAAGGTGCAGGGAGATTCATAATTGGTAGTCAAATAGGTGAGAAGCTAGTATGCATGTCATGATAAGAGACTAGCAACATACAAATTTTTTGTCTAGGTTCTGATTGAGGATTTTGACACCTTTGACATTCAAATCATACCCTAGAAGAGGAATGGTATACAAAATACATTGGTTGTGTCTGCAAGTATGTTAGAACCAATAAGTCAGTCCTCATTGAAGAGATTCTCTGTAGAGCTAGTCTTGATGCCATTCAATTACCTAACAACATTTCTCATTTCCAAGTCTTCGAAGATGATAAAAATATCTCGGCTTTTCTTTCTAATCTCGGCACCTTTGAAGACCAAAATATTGATGAAGATGATAGAGAAAAAATTGTTGGTGAGAAAGACACTTAGTGTATTATGAACCTCTCCATAAATGTCATTCCTAAGGATGTGGTTACCCTCAAATACCTCTTTGATTCTGACCCCCCGAAAAAGGAGAAGTTGACTACTTATTTAAAGGATGGAAAATATGAGCTATACAATATTGGCTATAATGGTTAAGAAAATATGGTTTTCATTGGAAAAAATTGCACTTAAGATGAGAGAGAAAATTATAAAGATTTTGAAGGAGTGTATAGATGTCATAGCCAGAGGATATGAAGATTTGAATAATTTTTACACTTCTATAATCACTCTTTCAATTCTTTCAAACCCAACACAAAGTCTTTCAGATAGAAATAATGTTCGATGAATCTCTCATAGAATATATCATCTTCAAGGAAGTTCAGAAGCTACTCACGCCTAAAATTACCTTCCCTATTCACCATTTCACATGGGAAGAAAAATTGGTACTAGTACGAAAGAAAAATAGAGAGACCAGGATATGTATATTCTCATAACCTTAACAAGGCATCTGAGAAAGATAATTACCCGTTGTCATCCTTAGATGAATTATTGCAAATTGTGAATGGGTCACAGATGATGTCTTTCTTTGATGGTTATTCTAGATATAACCAATTTTTTGTCAACTATGAATACTATATGAAGACAATATTCACCACCAAGCGGAGTACTTTTGCATACCGACAAATTCCGTTTGGGTTAGTAAATGCTGATTCAACCTTTCAAAGAGAAATAGACATAGATTTTAAGGAATTGATTGGGAAATGTATAATCATATAGATGGATGACCTCACTGTGTTCTCCAAGAGGTGTGAAGACCATCCCAATCATTTTCACAAAATAATAGAAAGGTATTAAAAATATGGGATATCCCTCAACCCTAAGAAATGTGTGTTTGGGGTGTCAGAAGGGAAATTGTTAGGCCTTGTCATATCAGAAAAAAGGATATCAATTAATCCTGATAGGGTTGAAGTATTGTTAAAACTCTAGATTCTAACAAGTAAGAAAGAAATGAGATCCTTCTTAAGAAAGATTAATTTTGTTAGAAAGTTCATTATTGGATTTGCCAAAATAGTGAAGCCATTAAATGAGATGATGAAGAAAGATACCAAAATCAATTAGAGTATTGAAGTTAAAGATTAATTCACCCACATTGATGAGGCCATTTTCTAAAGGCATAGTACTAACTAGCCTAGATTACACTTTTCCATTCTACATTTACTCTTGACGAGGGTAAAATTACAGTTGATGGACATACTCCTTTTAGTAACTACAACCGTGGGGTGTTTGATAAAGGTCAAGGAAATGCGTCTAAATCTGGTGATGGTGTTAATTGGCCTAATGCTCAATACACTTATTGCACAAACCATCTCAGTGAATTAGATAATCATGTGAATACCTTTATAATCAAAGGTAAAGAACCTAAATGTCATGTTATTACCCATAGAGGAACAATTACCCTTCGATTTCCTAGTTCTAGTTCTAAACCTACAACTCCTACCTCACAATATAACCTCCTAGAGCTTTTAGGAAAAATGCCCACACAAATTTCCATACTTGAGCTTCTCCACTTATCGCCTCAACATAAAGAAATTCTTGACCAAGCACTTGCAAATACCATTGTGCATACCAACCTACATGTAGATTAGTTCCAAGCTATGGCAGGTCATATCGTCACCCCTCATACCCTCACTTTCTTTAAAATTGATGATCAATCTATGCAACAACCCCATAACACATCCTTAAGTACTGAAATATTTATCCATAAGATTAAGGTCAAGTGAGTCTTAATAGATGGAGTCATAGGTCCTAACATTTGTACCTTGAAAGCAATCAAAGAATTGGGTTTCTCTAAAAATACAGTATATCAAAGAAATAATTACTATCAAAGCGTATGATGAGGAGGAACATTCATCCAAAGGTTCAGTTACATTGCCAATCAGGGTGGGTCATGTGGTAAAGGATGTGGTTTGTTAGGTTATTGATCTCCCCTTGACATATAATATTCTTCTTGGTAGACCATGGATTCATCAAATGTGTGTTGTTCCTCCAATGTATCACCAATGCACTAAATTTCCAAATGATGACATATTTATACCAGGAGATCAAAATCCTTTCATGTATTGTAATAATTTAAATCCTTAGACTTAATCTACAATTCTTAGCAATAGGGAATCACCTTCTTCTCAAGCATATGTTGATCTTGAGTTTCTAAAAACATCCACTTCTAAATCTCAAGAGACTGAGTTTAAAATAAAAGTAAAAGATCATGGGGTGGGAGAATATTCTATGAGTTGATCTCGTTACATTGGAAAGATACCTATATCTCCTCAAACCTATGGAAAACTACAAATTATTGAAACCACACTAGATAATACCACTACCATGGCTTGCAACCTATAATATTCAAAAAATGTGGAGCCTTGTATTATGAAATGGAAGAAGAAGATCTTCTTGGTTGGTTCTACAAATATGAGGATACAGAAAAGGAATAAAATAAAAAAATAGAAGTCAAGATACCAATTGAATAGTATGGAAAAGGACTTAAGGTAATGAAATGATATTGTTATGATGGTCATAGTCCTCTTGGCTTAAAAAAGCAATATATACTTAAACCTATCAGACCAAGTTTTGGATGTAAGGTTTCTGGTTTGGCTTATGATCCATAGAATGATAAGACCTTGAGTACTAAGGGAAACATGAGTAGGGAAGGGGAGTCCTCTAATGCAACATAGACTACTATGGAAAGTACCATCAATGACTGTGACCATTTCATTGATATATATGACTATGATTCTATTTGTACCCTTGAACCCATTAATAATATTGAGACTAATCATGATTCTTTACCCCTTATTCACCCACAAATTATTGATTGGGATCGCAATTGGATATTTTTTTAAATGATGAGGCAATCATAAAATTTCTTGGAGCATAGAGTGAAATACCTCTTAGGATTCATAGAGTTGGTTTTTCCATAGAACTTAAGAGTGCGGCTTACTTTAGTGTGCGTGACAAGCCTTTTAGATGCAATATTATAGAAAATATAAATAGGTCTTCTAGTGAAAAATATTGTGCAATGCCATTAGACCCTGAAAAAGTAAAAATAAAGGATGTATCCAATGGTGAAAACC